>NW_010322308.1:0-27150 GCF_000700745.2 Antrostomus carolinensis
ACCAGGGCAGAGTAGAGGGCGCGTGTGTTGCTCTGCTCGGACGGGGTGCTGCAATAAATGCCCTTATGGAGAGACAACGATAGGGCTTGGAGGCTGCTCCCAGTCCCCGCTTGGTGACCACACACCATACCAGTAAGTAAACTAAAAGCATTTTTGCCTCTCTGTTTTGTCCTCCCAGGGTTGTTCCGTTCTCTTTGCATGCAGAGATGTCCTCAGGGACATCCATCAGGAAAGATGCTGTTAGTATTGCCGCAGCCCCGATGAGCTTGTGTGCAGCCCTGTTCTTATCTTCTCAAAGGAGATGTGGAAAACCAGGTCATTTGTCATCTTCCAGCGCTGATGTTTGGGACAGGACCCGTAATGATAACCCCATACCCCATTGGAGGGAGGGGGGGGTCAGTGAGGAGGATGGAAAACAAATAAGAGCTATGTGCTGAAGGAGCTGGAGGATGTTGCTGCTGTAGTGTCAGGGACTTACCTGCACTAGTTTCAAGCATTCAAGCATTCAACTAGTTTGAGCAACCTGGTCTAGTGGAAAGTGTCCCTGCTCATGGCAGAGGACGTTGGAACTGGATGGGCTTTAAGGTCCCTTCCAAACCAAACTATTCTATGGTTCTATGATTCTATGAAAAGTGAATGGTGTGAAATGAGAAGAAGGAGAAGGAAGAAGAGGAAACCTGAGACACCAGGGTGTGCATTGAGATGATTTAAATTCTGCATGAAGAAATCTGGGAAAGAGATGAGGAGACTGAAACACTTCAATGCTGCTTAACATCTTAACCCACAAATCTCGTTCTGGTTTGGTATTAACACCACCTACATGGAGCACAGCTTAAAGAATAATTAAAGGGTGGTGTAAGTCGGCTTGCCCTCCTCTTGCTTGAGCCCATACTGCTGCTTGTATGGTCACACGTCACACTGGCCCCGAGACCCCCACAATGATGCATCAGGGTGAGGAAGCAAGTAGGGGAGGGTGTACTTTGGCACGGATCATTCCCCTGATGCTCACAGCAAACTAGTAACAGCCTGGGGTGTGTGGCCGGGTTCAGGCTGCCTCACCAAGATGCATTGGTACCCATGGGCCACCCCAGGTCTTGTCTTCTGTCCCAGCCCCACGGAGCCGGGGGCTCTGGCAGGGACCACACCGGCAATTGTGCAAACCCTGCTCGGCCACAGATTTCCTCTGGCAGCAGCAGCACAATAGCGGGGCTGTTAGTAAACAGGAATTGTTTCCTCACCACAACGGGGCTCAGGGTGGAATCATTCCCTGATACCAGGCAGCCTCAATGTGCCTCCTCCACTCCCCGCCCCACTTTAGATGGTAGCGCCTTCCTGCTCCCCACGGGCCTTGAGTCCCTCATAAAACGACAACACAATAAAACAAAATAATAATGGAAGCCATATAAGGCTTGATGTCTTCATCGCTCCTTAGAAAAAGTGCCAAGGGAGCTTTGCTGGAATACAGGTAGCAGGTTCCCAGCATCGGATGGATTTTTTTTTCAAGAGGAATAAAGGACATTTTTCAAGTTCAGGATGCCAGGATCCATCTCACCCATCCTCAGCTGTACACCTCCAGCAGAAAGAAACAGATAGTTATGGGAGATGAATCCCCATGTCCGGCAGAAACAGATGGAGCTCAGCTCACCGTGACACCCAGGAGCTGCCTGGGAAGGGAGATGACACTGGCAGTCCCTCCGGGGAGGCTTTGGCTGCGGCTGGCCCGCTCCCGCCATCGCCTTTCCTGGTGGCATCAAGGACCATCAGGCTCTCACAGAACATTTTGTGGTCAGGGTAATTGCACTGTGTTGTCTTAAAGCTGCCGAGGCGTGGTCCTAAATAAAACCAGACCCAGGCCATGCTCCAAGCACAGCAGCCCCCAGCTCCCTGCGCACACGATCCGATGCAGGGTCCTGTCCAGCCTCCCGCCCACACCGTTACTAATGAATTTGTAATTGCATGGGGGCAAAAAAGATAAACGTATCATTCAGAACCAATATATATATGTCATGAATACACACACTCTCTCTCTCTCATATCCATATATATATTTTTTGGTCAATGGTGTCCTAGAACCCAAATGCACCATTTAATTATTTGTGCTGGGAGCGCCGGAGGAACCTACCATTTATTTATACAGTTAAATCAGCTGCAGATGTGCTTTTTCCTTCCTCCTTTCTTTCCTTCAGTGTTGGCATTTCTGACATCTCTCTCTTTTTCCCCCTCTCTCTCTCAATGAGGGTATCTGCAAAGCGTTGGGAACTGGCATGGTCCTGGCCACAAGGGTGGGCATCCCACATTGCTCTCACATGCCTGTGCTTTTGTCCCACCCCGAAGCAAAGGCTTGACAAATTAAGACTTCACACACCAGGGATTAAGGAGAAAAGGAAACTTTCTGTGCTGCATGGGCCCAGGAGAGCTCCTCTGGTGAAGGAAACATTGCAGCTGAGACCCATCAACTCGCTGCACCTGTGGGCACGCGCTGAGGAGCCGAGTACCACAGGGAAGGAGCATCATGCCGCTTCCTGAGAAGACCAGGATAAGATGAAGCATCTGAACAGCACAGCTTCCCCCGCCATGCATTTGAGCCCATAAGACATAAGAAGCAACCTCTGCTTGCCATTTTTGGGGGCAGGGAGCGTACATAACTGGGCTCTGGGAAAACCTGCTGCCTTTGAGGGCTCTGCCCAGGCTGTCATAACTTGCTTGCATCAGCCTTGTTTGGTGGTTTGGGTTTATCCCCATGAAAACCAGGCTCAGCGTTAGCTTTCATCACCAGGCAGGTGACACAGCCAGAGTCTCCTGTTTAATTTTCAGAAGCATTATCAATTTTCTCACGATTTTTTTTTTCTTTTTTTTTTCACCCATTATGATGTTTCTTTTCTTGAATGCAATTCAGCAGAGCAGGGCACCAGCCACTCCAAGCAGCATGCCAACGATTGCCAGCAGAAATCAGGACAAATATTTCTCTACCCCTTCAGGCAGGAGGAGGCAATCTCCTTCTGCTTTACCTGGAAGACAGTCACCAAGGCTTAGCAGCCCCAGGAAGCAACTCAATGCCCCAGCCAGAAAATGCACTTCAGATTCTTTTGGCAGGAGACTGCTCCTTCCTAATATCACTCTGGATGCTTAAATGATGCGATAATAAGCGTGTTAGAAGCATTTAGGAGACAGAACTATTAGTAAATTCTGATTAATTTTTAAACTTCCAAACATACCTAAAGCTGATGTTGAAACCCCGCTTGCTGTCAGGCCGTGGGTGCATCCTTTTGATGCCCCTTCCACCCCACCGAGGCAGCCTGGGCACTTTTTAAAGCCAAGCCCATCACTCCAAGGGCATTTCCAAGCACCACTTGCAGTGCTGCTCTTGGGGAAGCTGGTCATAGAATCATAGAACTGTTTGGATGGAAAAGACCTTTGAGATCATGGAGTCCAACCATACCTGTCCACTACTAAACCAGATCTCTCAGCACCTCATCTACCCATCTTTTAAATCCCTCCAGGGATGGGGACTCAACCACCTCCCTGGGCAGCCCATTCCAGTGTCTGATGACCCTTTCAGTGAAGCGATTTTTCCTGACATCCCATCTGTACCTGCCTCGGTACAGGGACGTATGCCACCACTGAGGCAGTCTCTTTAAATTCACCCATATAGGAGGAGAAGAACTTTGTTGCTTTGATTTGCTTTGTTGCAATTATCCACTAGGAACATCATATAATCAGGCTCATCCTGTATTATCTGAAAAGGTACAATACCTACAAAACTATTTCCTATATACATTTGTATATATGCAAAGCCTCAAGATGTAAATATGTGTATTTATGATATTTTGTTATGTATCTACGTTATAGAGATTTTTCTTTCTTTTTTTTTATGTTTTATCTCATAAAAATGAATAGAAGCCTAAGCATACATGCACATGTATGTATGCATACATAAGTATAGCGTGTATATTCAATAATATTTAATATCTATAAATATATAGGTACACATATATGCATGCGTGTGTGTGTATATATATATACACACAGATTTATACACACACACACACACACGTATGTATGTGTATCTATCTACCTATGTATATGTATAGGCATGTGCTGGGTGCATAAAGACAACTGACTACCAGAACGCTGTTCCAAGGCACACTGAGTCCCACCACACAGCCTACAAGGCTTCACAGAATCCCAGAATGGTTGGAAAGGACCTCTGGAGATCATCTAGTCCAACCCCCCTGCCAAAGCAGGTCCATCTTGAGCACGGTCTTCTGGTGCATCAGCCACTCCTCCCAGTCCTGTATCATCAGCAAACTGGCTGAGGGTGCGCTCTGTCCCGTCATCCAGGTCACTGAGGAGTATGTTGACCATCACCACTTCACCACAGCTCCCAGCCTAGACATGCAAGCAAGTCCACTTTGGCACAGCAGCATTCTCCCTCTTGTATGTTATGAGCTGCTTTCATTAAAATTCAACACTTCTTCTTTTAGGTGGCTTTTCTTGCAGCCACTACTCACCAGTCTGGTTTCTCTCCCGCTCTCAGCAGAGCCATCCTCCTCTCTGCCTGGCTGCTGACTCCTCCCGGGGCAAGGGCAGCCTAATCAAACCAGATTTGGTCAGTTGGTATAAAGCCCCCATTTTTGGCTTTATTACCATTAAGCTGGCATACCCAGAAGACCTGAAATATTTTTAAATTACCTCTAAAATGACTTTTTATGGCTTACTCTCTTAGCAGGCACACAGCAAACAGCACGTAGGTTCTCCAGAAGTTCACAGAGCCAACTAATACATATTTTGTGTGAGTTTTGAATGTATAAACCAGGTTGTCTGGTAGCTGATGATGGCCTTGATGTGTGATGCTGTGGCACCTCCCCGGCGTGGCTTCGCTCGCTGAAGGGCTGCGATCCGGCTGCGCGCTTCGCCGCCGGGAAAAATGCCGGAGGCTGCTGGGGAAAGAGGCCTGGACCGCAGCGCTGCGAGGCACTGCAGTGCCATTTTGAATCAAAATATTTACTCCTGACATTTTGCGAGAGGGGAAAGGAAAAAAAAGAAAAAAGAAAAAAAAAAAAAAAAGAAAAAAAAGAAAAGAAAAAGCTGGCTGTAATTCAAAGTCTCTGCAAAGTCACTGGGAATCATCCAAAAGGCTTCAGCGAAAGGAGGATTAGGTTCTCCCATATACATAAAATTTGTTGTCCTTTGCATATCAAAGTGGTGAAGCCTCTGTTCTCTTCAGCTATTGCTTTTAAGTGTGCTATAAACAGAGCCTTATCTCTCCAGAAAAAAAGTAAAATAAAGCTTTGACAAGGAAGACTAGGTCAGATGCTGAGACAAACTTGGCCACGTTCCTGCAGCAAGAGCAACGCCAATAAAGACGTGGGCTGGTCTCTAGATGCTGTCGATAACGTGATTTGGATGGTTGTTCGAAAACTCTCGCTAGGTCCCTGTTGTTGTTTACACCAATAAACCCTTCATCGTCCTTCCCTCTCCGCCCTCGCCCTCCCTCCCACACGTGCAAGGACGTCATATCGCAGCCAGGGTGCGACGGGCTGAAACGGCTCTCTCTTTCTCCCAACCACAGTAGCAGACACTAAAGAATCTACAAAAGCAAGAAAAATTAAGCAGGCAAAAGGAACACTTCCCAAGCTGCACAGTTTGTTAAACTGAGCAGCTTCACTCAGCTCAACTGAGTGAAGCTCAACTTCACTTCAACTGAGCAGCTTCACTTCACTTCTTAAAATTCCACCTTCACCTCCCTTCTATTCTGCTTTCTGCAGACCAGATACAACTTTACCTACTATGCGATTTCTGTGATATTTTTTTTGCAGCCCTACTCTCTTCTGGGGGGTTCCTCACTGATGCCTGGGTATCCCATTAATACCTTAAATCTGCTGGAAATTTGGGCAATAATTAAAAGGATCCAAGTGTAGACAGGTCACTCACTGCACCATGAGCTTCTCATGACCAGCAGGAGTAGAAGTGATAAAATCCAATGACCTCCATATTCTCTTTTCTCAGCTATTTGAGCATATGTTGCTCCAAATATGTGCAGGGAACCCATATGCTGTATCAGAAAAATGCACATTTATAAAGTGGGGCTTTAGGACCAAAGAGTCAGTGCTGGAAGGGGTGAGGCTGCAGAGGTCTCGCTGGTCTGGCCACATCCAGGCTACGTGGTGGACATGAAGAGTGGTGCAATCAGAGGAGAAGATGCTTCCCAAAAAAATGGCACACATATATTCACATGTACATGAACACACACACACATATATAAACACCCACTGTGAATCTACAAAACCCTATGGATGTGCACGGGCTGCTCTTCATTAGTATTTGGACAAAAAAACCCCTTCCTCGTCTTGTTTCTGGATACTGAAAAACATCAGTGCTTTTTTTTTGTAACTTCTTGAAATATTTTCAGCCTGTGCTGGCCCAGCCTTCCTCTGCGCCCAAGGAATTATGGAAATATTGAAGACTGATGGAGCTACTGGAGAGAGCGGTGGCACGGTTACACCCAGGCCAGCAAACAGAAGAGCATTTCCAGCCTATGCTGAAAATTCAGATTCTGTCCAAGTCTTAGGAGAGCAGATGTCAATTATGAATCACATGATTACTCTGCCATATTTTTCCTGGTTATGCTCATTGACTTAGATAAGGTATCATTTTTCACCTACAAAATATGTTGCATTTACAATAAATAATATGCACAGTACCATAATAAATATTCAGTATATATGGTGTGTGCATTATAGTGGTCCTGGTAGAGTTATAGCAGAACAGTCAAGGCTGAATTGGCATTTTCATTATAAAGGCTGATAATTCAAGATCAGTAGCAAAAGACAATGAAATACCATCTGCTCGCACGCAAACAGCTTTTACAGAGGGGGTTTAAGGTCTTGATGCAAGCAGTTCTGCATAAAGGGCAAAAAAGAGAGAGAGCTCCTGAGACACTGCTTCGGAGTCCAAACTATTCACCTGATTTTCTTCCTGCTTAGACGGCTGCTGATGCCTTTCCTAAATCTCCAGCTTCTGAAGGCAGGAGATACTGTGATCATCAGTGTTCTCACTGGAGATATAAAGGGGCATTTTCTAGACTCCCTGGCACAAGAGGAAAGCCTGCGCATGTGAACTCTGCAACTCAACAACCAGAATACAGACGGGGTAGCTGTCGTTTTAAAAACTGGCCACACTTGGACTTCTTAATGCCAAGGAGGAGCAACACATGCTCAGCACTTGCTGAAGGCCAGGATGGTTTGTGCTAGGGCCAGTGCCGACCACTCCCAGTGGTCTGAAGCTCAGTAATTGGCATCAGGTCTCCATCTGCTCCCTCACAGCAGCTCCCGGAGCTAGATCAGGTGTGGCATCTCACATACTTCCAAGGATCTGGCCTCTTTATACCACAAATTATTGTCTCTCTAAACACTGCAGCCTCTTCTACCTTCAACACTATTTCTGCTGCATCTTCTAAGTGACAGCTTGACCAGAATTCAACAGAATATTCCTGACCCAGCCATATGACTGGCTTACACAGAGTCTTCACAGCACTTTTGGTAGCCTCAGGCCAACCCTTAGGTCCCTGCTCAGCTTCCTTTTGATGGCTGCAGCCCATCAGGTGGAGGTCTGCACAGGAATGGTCTCATCTCGGCAGGAAGTTTTTGGAGCATGGTCCAGTGGTGGTCAAAATGGGGCTGGCTGGACCCAGCAAGGTGCTGGTGGCTCGGAGGAGGTGGTGTTTTCCAGTAGATAGTGTTAAAGAACAAGTGGGAGGTCTGGTGGTAGGTGGCAACCTCTTCTTTCAGCACAGCTGCTTGCACAGGGCATGTCTGTTTACACCTTGAACTAATCACAGTGACAACCAGCAGTGAAAACCTGGATGCGGGGAAATCCATGGGAATTTTGCCCAGACTTTTCCCTTGAGCTGCTACACTCATGGTTCAAACGTATTTCTTCCAGTGCGTGGCACCTTTCCCTCCAACAATGAATTAACGCAGATTTTTTTTTTAGCTCATACCCAGCAGGCACCTCAGCATCTCCCTGGTCAGATTGCAACAGAAGGACATGGATGCTGCAGGGTGTAAATACAGGTGGAAGGACCCACCTCTGACCATGGAACACCTCGCTGCCCACCCTGCCACGTCTTCCAGGTGAGTTTGCCCCGGGTTTGCAATCCCCTCCTTGGCTGGCTGGCTCTGTACTGACGATAAGTGTTATTCGCACATCATCACAGCCTCACTTCGGCAGCTCTTCAAGCCTGTTTCCAAAAGGAGCTGTCACAGGCAATAAACACCAAAGTAACCCCACTTCCAATTTAATTGTTTTCTCAAAATATCACTAGCAATTAGACTATATTAGCAACAGATTGTTTGCAGTAGCTCATTCTCCGAGTCAAAACTGGTTTCTTTCTCTTTTACAATCACACAAAACATCTGAAACTAGAAAGTACCTAGGATTTGGTTGTTTGGGTTTTTTTTTTTTCAGTGTCAGAATCAAGTAAACAACCAACATTACTTCTACAAAAGCCAAAGTGTCTGGAAAATGCAGGAGAAAAATATGGGACAGCTGGAATTTTTTTCATGTTTACAAATTTATTGCGAAAGTTTTAAGAAAATACAGTGACAGCATTGCCTGCAGTACAGTAGGAATGACAGTCAATAAATAAACCTAAAGGACTGTGCAATAAATAAATACAAGACTAATATAATATGTTTGTACCGGGCTGATCAGTTTTAAATCCTCTGCCTAAGGCTTGAACGTTACAATAAACAAACCACGCCTGTACGTTTTTCTCTGGCGGGGCTGGGTGAGCCCATTTATTTATGGTTGGGTTCACCTTCTTCCCCACACACGCACTTTTGCCCCATCTCAGTTTTCTCCTTTCTACCCAAGCAGAGTAGAACACTGCCCAGAGGTAGGGTACACCTACTCTCTTCCTGACGTGGCATCTAGGCTTTACCAAGACTGGCTCGGTAGAGCCGGCGCTGACGGCAGCCAGTCCCTTCGTTATTTCACGTTCTTCGCCCAAATAAGCTGTGCTGCGCCTGTCAAAATGTGTCCCCAGGGATTTTTTTTTTTTTCTGAGGCTGGCTTGGCCAAGTGACCACACATCTTTTTATTACCTTTGGTGGAAAACATTAGCCCTTTTTTTTTAAGCGGCACTGCATGGTCCAGGGGGCTCCGAGAGCTCCAGACAAGCGTCTGCAAAACCATCTCTGGCTCAGTGGCTGCGATCACGGGCTAGGTAATTTGTTTGATTAGAGCATCCGTCCAAGACAAAGAAAGTGTAGTGAAGTGAGTCGGGCTCTGGTCTCATTTACAGGTCTGGAGATGCATGGAGAAGCTATTACAAGTGACCTGTGACCTGGCCCACCCTCAGGTGAAACGGCTTTGCCCAGTCACCTCCTGTTAGCCTCAGCCAAATGATAGGCTTCGGGGAGCCCGGGACGCGGCGACGCTTCATCACACAGACAACATCAGCCCCACGGGCCCAGCCCCGAGCTATGCAGATGCAAAAGCAAATGAATTTTATTTATTTATTTTTAAATAATGGGTTTTCAAACTTATTATGGCGATAGTGTTACTTACAACAAATCTGTCTGCAGTTTTGGGGCTGCAGAGATAAAAGCCCTCGGGAAAAATGTCAGTGGCTTTAGTTTATTTATATGTAAGGTAACCATGAAAAATGTCGGCATACCACTAATTGTAGGGCATATTTATTCTGCACAAGTTGTTTTCCACATTAGCACAGTTGTTAAAATGCAGTTTTGCCTCAGGAATATTATAACTTTATCTTCTGTAATTATAAATGTGGATGTTGCTGGGGTACTATATACATTGAAGAAGAAACGTAAGGAACAGGCATTGTAAGGAGGAAAACAAACATAATTAAAAATGTAATGTAGTAATAATGAAACATACTTGGGAAGTGGAGACTCAGGGATAAGCTGGCGCAGCACTATGGCGTGTTAGATCCTGGTTTCAGACTCGTATGCCATCTCACTTCAAATTCCTCCCACGGTTTTTCGCTCAGACCAACTGAGCAGGAGCAGTGGGCAAGGCAAGCGGTTCTGTGCGGCAGCACGCTGCTCCGTGCCGTGCAGGCACTACGGTGTGCCAGCAATTCCACCACGAGAAACTAAAACCAGAAACCCGGAATGCAACAGCACCTTGTAGGTATCACACAGCAAATGTTTAATGAACGACAGTATCAGAGCATCTGATAGAGAGGTGAATATTTTTGAGCCGGCAATGTGTTGCTTGCAGCCCAGAAGGCCAATAACCGTGTCCTGGGCTGCACCCAGAGCAGCGTGGGCAGCAGGTCAAGGGAGGGGATTCTGCCCCTGTACTCCACTCCCATAAGGCCCAACCTGGAGTACTGTGTCCAGTTCTGGAGCCCCCAACACAAGAAAGACATGGACCTGTTAGAATGAGTCCAGAGGAGGCCATGAGGATGATCCGAGGGCTGGAGCAGCTCTGCTGTGAGGACAGGCTGAGAGAGTTGGGGCTGTTCAGCCTGCAGAAGAGCAGGCTCCGGGGAGACCTTCTAGTGGCCTCCCAGTACAAGAAAGCTGGGGAGGGACTTTTCATAAGGGCAGTTAATGATAGAACAAGGGAAAATGGCCCTAAACTGAAAGAGGGGAGGTTTAGATTAGATCTGAGGAAGAAATTCTTTGGTGTGAGGGTGGTGAGCCAGTGTCCCAGGTTGCCCAGAGAAGCTGTGGCTGCTCCTCCCTGGAAGTGTTGAAGGTCAGGCTGGATGAGGCTTTGAGCAACCTGGTCTAGTGGAAGGTGTCCCTGCTGCTGGCAGGGGGGTTGGAACTGGATGAGCTTTAAGGTCCCTTCCAACCCAAACCAGTCTGGGATTCTATGATTCCATTTTAATGAAATACCCAGTATTGTGCAATATACCTAATGTCATTGATACAAAACTCTGTATGTATGAAGTGGAGGATGCTGACCTGCTGCACAGGTCACACAAGGTGCATAGACACCTATTTCCTTGACAAACACCTGGCAAATGAAATGTGAATTTTTCCTCATGGTGATAAGAGGCAGAATTTGGACACGATTTGCTTATCTGGAGTAACTAAGGCCAGAACTGTGTTCAGGATTGGTATGATCAACCTCAGTCCAGCTGGTCTGGGAGTGAAGGTTTTCAGGAGAAGGGAATGGCCATGAGGAGGGCTGCAGCAGTGACTGCAGCCCCAAGAGCAGCTGGCGATGACTTCCACTTTTCCCTCTGGGTTAGGTGCACCCCAGGCACGGTGTATGCACAGCACACAAACAACAGATGCACACGTGCACATATTCATATATTGGGACCAAGAACCTGTTTCTTTTCCTGGGGAGGGATCATTTAATGACACATGAGAGAACAGGGTACAATTTCAAGGTTTGAAGATTTTTTATTGATTCTTTACTTTTATACCAAACCATGGACCATACCATCCAGAGTTTAAAAGACAGAGACCACCACATTTCAACTAGCATCTGGGCAGGGGCCAAGCAGAAATGTGTTTATTATACCCCTACTATTCACTATGCTTACTAGCAAACGCTCCATAACATGGACATTATTAGAAACCAGTCAGGTATAAACAAGCCTGAGAAGTTTGGTATGGTCTGGAGGTTTCTCAACCAAAATCCTGGAGCATTTCCTTCTGGATCCCCCTTGAACAATCTGTCCCATCTCTCACCTACCTTTCTGCTCTTTTTTTTCCTCTTTTTTTCCCCTCCAAAGATACTTACTGCCCTCTAAAGGCACCTCGCACTTCAGTGCCCTTTCTCCCTCCACAGCATTTCCCCCCATGCCCATCCCTTTTTACCTCTCCTCTAGGTTTTGGCAATCTCCTGTGCAGTTGAATGGTGGGAATGAAACACTCCAACCTCTCCCACTTTTTCGGTCAGGGATATCTGTGGCTAACGAGGAAGCCAGGCAGTGATGTACCCTAAGACTTCACCAGACAAACAAGGAGAGGGTCTACTGAAAGACTTGGGACTCATTCTGCCCCATTTGCCTAAATTATTTATTTCTGAAATGAGACATGCTAGTTCTTATTTCCTCCAAACTCATTTATCCATCTTCAGAGTTCCAGTCCCGTTGCTGCTGCTCCCCAGACCCAACAACCTGGAGCCCCTGTCATCGATGACAGCAACTCTCCAGTTGCTTCACATCGCAGACCTCCCCAAAGTGCTTCCCCTCCAGAGTCATCACCTCAAAGGGCTGGAGGGGATTTCCAGAGGTCACCAGTCCCTTCCCTGGCACCTGTGTCATTCCTGACAGATGCTTATCTTGGGGTTTACAAGGCCTTCAGCGCTGGAGACGCTGCCACCTCCCCAGGCAGTGTCCTGCAGTGCATGGCTGTCCTTATCACAAGAAGGTTTTAACCTGAATCTTTCTTACTGCAATTTAAGCCCATTACTTCTTCTCCTATCTGCAAGAGGCGTGGGGAACTGATTACTCCTTTCCTCTCTGCGGCAGCCTTTCACATTTTTGAGGACTGTTTTGTTGACACAGATACATCTTTGCAGCAAAAGCGCAGTCTGAGAAGAGGTTTATCTCCCCATCGCTGAAACCAGCATCCTTTCAGCTATAACGTCCACTGGTGGCATTTCTACTGTAAATTCAATTTACAAAATGAACTGAAAACTGAAATGAAAGCTCATTGAAAAGCTCATATTACAGGAATTTATATTCCTTTTTTACTGTCCCTTAAAATACAAACAAGACTATTTTTGACTTATGTGTAATTGAAATAAAAATAAGCAAGCACAGGTTTGCCAAGCGCCAGTGCTGAACACTCATCATTTAGGAACCCAGAAATGATCAGCTGGGTTAAAAATAATAATATTTCAGTGATGCATATGAAGCTCGTCACGATCACCATCTGGGCTAGGTTCTCTGAGAGCTTGAGTTGGGCTTCTACTCACCTCAGTCAACTATTCATGTAGCAGAAAATGAGCTGTCTTGTCCATCTGCTGTGGGCTAACGGGTATGGAAAAGCTGACACATCTATTTCAGGTGGCAGAAATGGCTCCCTGGAAATGTCTTTCTTTCTCCGAAGAGGGTGCCTAGGCATTAAAGGCTTTTGGAACAATAAATTATAATGGAGCAGGTTCTATTTTCATAATATAGCAAAGCTGCACCCTCTCTGTTGGTGCAGTTGCTTGATTCAGACAAACGCCGAGATCCTCACACCATCTCACATCTCCAAGGCCTTTAATAAAGATGACAAACATCAAAATACCCATAAACTCACCGGCGGCCTAACAACTTCTACAGGAAGCTTGCATTCCTGATTGCTTTAGAGTAATTCAGACTAAAAAAAGCCATGTTCACTTCAGTGGCACTGTGACTACTTTGCAGACGTCACTGACTCAGGGATATGTTCCTCTTGAGGAGCAACCTGACAGGTATTTTTCACCTTCTACAGGCTCCTTCTTCTTACTGCAGAGATTTAGGAACTACAACTTTTCTTACCTGAAGCTGCCTACATTTCAGAAGAGAACAGGTAGTACATCTCCTTGATTGATGCCCAACCTTTAGGTTGACTTCTGGGAGCAAGCCTGTCTTCATGAAGTAGTGAGTTAGCACATGCTGCTGCTCCTAAGCTCAGCATATGTTTAAAGGTGTCTCTTTCAGAGAGACAGGTTCAATCCAAGGTCCTTGCCTTGGGACAAAGGTAAAAAGCTGCATGGAGAAAACAGACATACAGTTCCCACCTACTTCCATGGGTGGGAGCCGAGGAAATAATGAACTAAGCTCAATAATTATGACTCTGAGAATGGTTGAGTACAGGAAACATCATACAGAAAAATCTTTCCCCTGGTATTCAGTTTTGGAAAACAGCAACCTACTAATTCTGAGGTTATAGTCAGGTGGCCGTATTTACTAATCACCAATGAGTGTGAACTTGTCTGCTTGCTTTTTGAGCCAATTTATATCCTATTTTCCAATGTGTACAATGTTGCTGGCCCCTTATGGAGCCCCATGAATACCATCCTAAGTGCCAAAGTGCCCAATTTTGACCGAAATGGCATTCAATGATCTTTAAATCTCTCCTTGCTTTCATCAGCTCAAGCAGTATGGTGCACTCGTCCTCTTAATGAAGTTAAAATGACAAGAAGAGACTCCTACAGCGAAGTGACAGAGCTCTGGCAGTTGCTGTTAGTGAAGGGCTCTTAAAAGACATCCACTTGTTCCAAACTAAAACCATGTTTGAGCTTAGCAATCTGCTCTTGGGCTTTCCACAATGGTTAAATCAGTCTGATCAATTATATTTTTCTTCTCAACCGATTTCCTTGCTGAAAAGCTGGAAAAGTCTTCTTGTGCCATGTATATATGTATTTATATAAAAATATATTTATTTTTGACCATATTTCTTTCTACTGTGTTATCAGGATGCAGGATGGGACTGGATGATCTTAAGAAGTCTTTTCCAACCTTAGTGATTCTGTGATGAAAAAGTGAATATGAAATGGTTCAAAAGCTACTGCTCAGATTCAACATTTCAATGTTTTATCAGGAAAAATCCTCTGGGGGAGCTGCTGGAGCAAGAGGATAAGGGGGGAACACCAGTTGTGCTAAGCTGTGGCTGTACAACCAGGCAAAAAAAATAGCTCCTTAGCTATGGGGTTATTGAGGCAGGGCTGACAGTTTGCTACATCAAATAGGAATAAAATAACCAGCTTTGATTTTCTTGCCCAGTGCATGCCTCTCACCGTTTGAAACCCAACCCAAACAAATAAAAACCTTTAGATATATTGCCATTTAATAATTGCCTCCTGCTCACTGAGGAGCAAAGCTTTTTCTTCCCTTTCTTCCACAACAAATTCTCACTAGGATTTTTTTTTTCCACTACAGACAGCAAACATAATTACACAACAGATCAGAACAGCTTACATAATGCCCTTTATAGAAACCTGCCTTACCTCAGAGGCATATTAGCATTTCTTATGGGTTTAAGGGGTGAGGGATTAATTACAGATTTTCAAAATATGCCTAATTACATATTTACTGGCGGAATAAATAATTCACGTTTCATAACTCGCCATGAAATGACTACTTTCTTTTGAAGATTAAAAATTAGAGGCTTGAGGAATGTTAAAGTTCAAACTCTGACTAAAGGCTCCTAATCCTTTCTAGGTCGGCACTTCACTCACATGAAAAATACAGCAAAAGTCACTCTTTCACCTAAGTCACTCGTAGACCCCTTGAAATTTCTCTCTTGGCAATCTATCAAATGAAACAAACAAAACATTAAAAAAAAAGGGATTTGTTCATTTACTTTGGCACTTGGGGAGATCATGTAGGATTTAGGGAAGCACCTAAATGACTCTAGAGCACGTGTTTCCCTGATTCTTGGCTTTTGCACTGGGCAGAGGTGGGACCAGCAGCATCTCTGTCCAGCACGGGGTGGTCAGTGGCTGGTACCCTCCTCCCGGGGCTGGTTTGGGGGCTGCTGCTCTGCCGTGCGTGGCGGTGGCAACCAGGGACTCCTGACAGGCTTGCAAGCGAGCGTGCCTTTAAACGCTTCATGGCATTGGGTCATTTGGAAGCATAAATCAACTTGCCCCTTTCCTGACCTGCCCTAACATACAGCCACTGGTTTCCTCTGTTATATTTTATTTTAGCCAGAGTTAGCACGAAGAGTATCCCTCTGGCATTTAGGGGATGTACAAATTATTACAGAAGAGCAAAGAGCTGCCTCCAGAAAGGAAATAACTGCTTCTAAGCATTTTATATATATATATATATTAAAAAAAATTTTAAAAGCTGCCTTCAACTACAGTAAGTGCCACGTTCAGTAACTACAGATAGCACAGGAAAGAAAGAAGGCAAGGCAGAGCCCACCTGCCTGTGCAACTGGTCTTGGTTCACATTTTGATGGACTTCCAAAGGAGGAGTAGGTTGGAGAATCTGGTCCAATACTGCTTCTGTGCACATACACATGACAGTCAAAAACTATCCACACCAGTCCTGGTACATTATGGAAAGTGGAGAGGGCAGAAGGATCGCTTAGATGAAAAAAGCAGTGGGACATGGAGAGCAAGAGACCTGGCTAAGTCGTCCCCTGGTCACCCCACCACAGGGCAGCTACCTAAGGGACGTGCAGGAAACACCTCTCCTGGTCAGCTCACACGTTCTCCTGCTCAGTTCTCCAACTTTCTGAAGATCCTTAATATAAAGCCAATATATCTTTTAAAAATAAAGATATAGAGGGAATATTCATAGCATATAGCAATGGAGTCCACCTATACAAGTACCAAGACTCCTAGAGAGCAAGGAAATAAACAGTGACTATAGCCTAGCCATACTTAGGATCAACATGTAGACCCAAGTCTACATGTTTTGGACAGACGTATGAAAATAGCAATCTGCTAATCAGCATCTTAGCTGTTCCCAAGCAGAGCTAGGTAGAAGAACAAAAACCAAACCAATGAATGCTTGGTGAGATGATGGTCCCAGTTCAGCCTTTTGTGTGCAAGTGGCTTAACCTTTCCATGCCATGCTTCCCCTAAAACACTTTCCACCTTATAATCTCAAGTGTTTGTATACAGACTAGTTATTGATTTAATTGAAGCAGGTGGAAAAGTGGAAACCCACTCTAGTAATCAATTTGGGAAAATAAATGTTATTTTCTTTTTGGAGCAAAGGGTCTGTTTTTTCATATTCTTCACACATTTTTTCAGTAGTTTTAAATCTAAATGTCTATAGGAAAAAACCTTACTTTCAGTCCTGCTTTCAATAATAATTTCCATAACAATGTGTATAGTTTAAAACAGGAGAAAACATTCCAGGGAAAGCCCTGATAAATTAGTTCAACCTACAGAGATGACTCCACCGTATGATGTTGTCTATCAAAATGTTCAGCTTTCACAGACAAAAAGCTCACACTTTTGATCACCATGCAGCTGTTTTTTTTATTAATAATTAGGTTTCAGCAGTATTTCAGTGTAAATATGTAATTTAAGCTCTAAAATAATTTACAGCAGGTAAAATACTCTACAGTGATGGCATCATCAAATGGAAGAAGGCAGTCAGTGGTGTGAGGTGGCAGATGAGGGGCAGCAGAGCATCCTTAGCCGTAACTACAAGCAGCGAATGCTGTAGGACAGATTTATAAATGTAGTGCAAGCCATTTGAAAAGTCTTCTCCCTCTCTCGCCCACACAATATTAATTACCTGTGCTGGCTTCTGCTAATTCATTTTCCTGGCACCTCAGGAAAGGAAGATGGTGTTTGAAATAAGTAGTGTCAAGATACAGTGTAAAGAAGCTATGGATACTCTGAAATTGCAGTTTTGGGGCAGGGAGGTACGGGGGGGGAGAGAAAGAATAACACCTATAAGTTATGTTTCCAACTTGGTTTCATTCACTGAGTCATGTAAATAAATATCCAGACAGTTTGGTCCCCATCCCACAGCCTCAGCGCAACAACTCTCATTCCTCATCTACAAACAATGCAGATAAGCCATCGCTCAACGCCGCCCTACGCCTCACGGCCACACGCTTTGCATCCTACCTGGAAAAATATTAAAATGAATATAATCTACTAGTTTTTAAGGATAAAGTTATCTGCAAAGCCCAGTGATTCATGGGCTCTCCAAATGTAAGTAAAGTGCTTTAGTGAAAGCATTTCCTAAGGACCTGATCCAGTCATGCCTCTCAAACCCTCCGCAGCTGTCTAGACTGGAACAGAAAGGTCATTCAGCCACTGAAGGCCAATCCATCACTCTCATTAAAAAAGAAAATACCTAAACTGCTCCAAAGGTTCCATTTGTGGATCTGACAGGGAGATACTGAAAGAACAGCCAAGGTCCCTCTTCCCCAGGGGGATCGGGGCCAACAAAAAGCCCATCATAGCCTTCCTCGTTTCAAGGCTCGTTTCAAGGATCTAAGCAGGAAGCCAGAGGATCCCAGGAAAATTCCTGCCTCAAAGGACATCTCTTGTCCTTTGAGCAGGAAAAGATGCCTGTCCTTTGGCCAGACATCCTTTCAGCATGCCTGGCCAGTGCTGCAATGCAAGGAGCTGCTGTGCTCCTCCAGACAGGGAACGTTTCTCTCTGCTTGCCTCTCCTCAGCACTGGGGAGCTCATGTGTCCAAAATCCAGAGTTTGTGCATGTCCCATGATAGGAAAGTCAATGCTCATCCCAAAAGACTCTCCCTCAATCTCTAACTTAAGGATGGAGGACCCTCCTTTCTCCAGGTTACATGTGGCCCCTTCATTGCTCTAAGCTCCCTGACACATCTGCTACAGCAGAGCCCCGCAGTGATACCGGAGATGTTTGCTGCTCTCTCCTCCATCAGCAGATGGAGATATCCAGGTCACTGTTGGGCTGCAGGGAGATGCTCACCAGCCAGGGAAGCATCCATCCCTCTGTCACCCCTTTAGCACTGCTAAGTTGTAACACAGCCCTCTACCTGGAGGATTCCCTTCGTGCTGCAGGCTCAGGGGGTGACTGCAGCATCATTAAGCTCGGGCAGCCAGGGCTGAAGAAGCCTCTGCAGGGACCAGCTGGGAAAACCCAACAGGACATTGCCCAGCTGATGAGAATGGGGCATTTTTCCATCTCAGCTTGCCGAACTGCTATGGGTCAGCAGCAAAAGGGGCTGGATATCATCACCCCAGCAAGCACCCTCCCTCCTCAAAGTAGGGGAGAGCACAAAGAAGCCAGCGTGGGACTGACAGTACTGCTTGAAAAATGTATTCCAGCTGCTCTCCTTAAACTGCAAGCTATGGCCCAGTTGTTTGCGATCACAAACATTTTTAAAGAGGTATTTCTGGGGTCCGATAGGACCTGCCTCCTCCAGACACAGACGTTTTGGAAAAAAAAAAGGGAGGGAAGGAGGAAAGAAAAGGCGACCTCCTTGTGGATCTCATCTTTTCCATTCAGATTTCAACCACCAGAACCGTTACCAAATAAAATGTCAACTTTTTCCCCTTCTTCATTAACCTTTGATGCTTATTGTACAGCCAGTTTCAGTGCTCACGAGGGACTCGGGAGGCTCAAATCCCAGCATTCATTTTACTCAGGGCTTAGGCACAACTTGAACCGCAGTCCAGAAAGGAGGGAGGGGAAGGGAGGGAAAAGGCTATTAGCCCAATCCTGCCTCTTCAGCGGTTTACATCTTTAATAAAGATTGAATTTAGAGAGACGGGGAACCCCCAACTTAGTAATAATTCCTTTCACAAGTTCTGCTATAATTAAAAAATAGAAGTAAGGTCATGACGAGTGCTATTGAAAAGAACAGACAGACCTGTAATTATACTCGGGCCAGCTAAACCAAGGGTTAAAGGTCTCTTAATACTCTGTCAGCATTTCCACTATAACCCCTCAGTTTCAGGGGTTTACAGCTCGCACATAAATATTTGCTGCAGGCCAAAAATGGCCCTTGGAGGGGTCAGCAAAAGGAGGTAAATTTTATTTACATATTTATAAAAAATGGTCTGGCTCTGCAGAAGCAGCACGTCCCTCACCAGCACCATCAGTGCAATTCATGGGGACCAGGAGGGAGAGCCGACGGTCCTGACCGTGACAGCGTATGGGGTGGGTGAAGGAGCTGGAAATACATTTTACCCAAGAGCAAGTGGCTCCAAATTCACAGAAACCCTGTACAGAGGCAATGATCTGCAAATACAGGATATATTATAAAGCTGAATCCTTAAATAATAAGGCTGTATTCCTACCATGAATTACACAGATAATCACTCCCACTGTTCAGCCAAGCATGCACATAAGTCTTTGGAAGATGAAAACCTAAGGCCTTGCTAGCATATTGGTTTAACTTAAATCAGTACTTTAATTGATTTATTTAAGCCAGCCCCAAACCCGATGTGACTCCCTGATTTCTGCCAATGAGGAGCTTATTTCAGGTCAGTTTCAAAAAGTGTACCTCAGATTTTTTTTTCCCCAAAGCATTCCTTCCTCCCTTTTCCCTATCTCTGTATTTACGTGACCCTGAGTTGACATTAGTTCAGTGCTTGAGGATTAGAAGAGGTAAACTGGCTGCAACTTTTTCCAGGGCTCCTTTCCTTGAGGGACCAAGCTGCTGTCAGTGCTCCATGGTCAGAGCAACCACTTGCACTCCTTAAATACAGAGTTGCTCACAGGTTGGGGAACCTAAGCAGCTGCTGCCACCCCTGCAAATCCTATTTTTTTCTTTAAAAGTTTTCTAAAAAGCTTCTGGTCTTCAGAGGAAAAAATAAAATTAAAAAAAAAATATAAAAAAAAGAGCCGAGCCTCACAAACCCAAACTAACATCATCCAGAAAGCTCAGAAAACCACGCCGGCAAACAAAGAGAGTCCTGAATTATGGAAAAAAAACCCACAACACAAACCCTTCTCTCATATTGGCATGATATATCAGCCAGCCTCCTGACTTTCGGGAGGTTATCTCACCATTTGCCACTGCCTGCCATCAGCAATCAAAATAAAGGCAGTCTGATTTGCAGCAAGAGTTTCTGGTTCAACCAGACTGCCTTACTCCACATCGCTCCGGCTCTTCAGTTGTGGCTTCAGGCTCAGTTAAAGGGAATGGTGGCAGAAAAGTAAGAGTCCTAAATGATCTTGGATCTAGTGAAATTCATTTACTAGAGCTTTATAATGGTCCAGAAATGAAGAGGGAAAAAAATTCAGGTAAAATGATTAACCAGGCAAATCCTTCCAGAGACTATTATTTTCATCTGTAACTAAAAATGTCACAAAATAATACATTTCCTCACTAACTTCAGCTTATTTTTCTGTGTAATCCTAGAGGGGCTTAGTTGGTTTTTTTTTTAAAGTTAAATTATATTGAGGATATATAACTTTTTTTTTTTTTTTTAAGTTTCTAACAAAATATTTATTGTGCAAGACCCAGAAGATAAAAAAGATGCAACTGTTTTTCTTGGTTTGTTTTGAGGTTATTTACTTAGGACTAAGCACCTCATTTTTCTTGTGTACAAAAAGTAATTATGCAGTCAAAAGAATTATGGCCCACATACTTCAAAACATATGAAAAATGTAAAACTTTATTACATACATTAATTCCTAACAAAGGACGTCTCCAGCATCAGCGTAACTGGTGTAAGGCAGATAACTGATGTATGGTATATTCGCTGATGTTCCTCCCAAATGGGTTTTATAAAGGCAAACAAACAAATAAACAATTTCTTTCGTTATGTCTCTCTCTCTCATATAAATTTCATCGGCCTGGTACAGGGGACTGGAGGCTTAGGGGAGGGGGCTGTCCACGGATTTCTTTGATTTTATGTATTTATTTTTTAATTAAGTTAAAATATTCTGCTCAAGCAATCGGTTCACCACGCTTTCCTCTTATTACCTTTCCACCTCCTGTATTTCTCACACCAGGCACCCCCAGTTCCTGCCCGTACCACCACCCAGGTTCGCCCCAGCCCCCTGCTCTGGGGTGAGGCTGCAGAGCCAGGATTGTTCCCCACATCCCAGCCAGGCAGTTTCCTACGTGCCTTTGGAGAGGAGGGCACAGAGCACTGTTATTTTTCTCCCCCCCTTTTTTCCCCCCACAGTTGGAATTTCTGTGAGTGGGGGGCAAGCTCATTCCTACTAAATCAGCTGGGCTGGGAGGCCAAGGCAGGAGTTGTAAAACCGAAGTTCACAGCATCCTTATCTTTAGCTGAGCCACTTTAACTTTCTAACTATACATCTGGGTACCATATCCAAGAGGAAAAGGATGGCCATTTAAAATGTCAAGAATAACTGCAATCAGTTCTCCTCAGTGCCTCTCTTGAAGAAACTAAACAAAACTGAAGTGTGAAAGATAGATTCAAGGTAGTCTTACACAGTTCTAAGTGAATGAAAAAAGTGAAACCTGACTTTTTTTAAGACAACAACCTAATCAAACAGAGACCTAATCTTCTTCCAATACATGTTTACTTGTTCCTGCTGCTTTCAATGCAGTATTTGGACATAAATATGTAAATTTATCATGGATAGGCAAACCTTCTGCTCCACTAGAGATGTGTCACAGCACTAGAAGTCCACAGGAAAAGGACTCGGGGCGTTCAACAAATAACACACACAAACAAACACTGGAAGGTTCTATTGAAGGTTCTAACCCAACTCCTACATCCTCATTTAAGCACAGTCCTCCTTCAGCACAGATTATTTCAGTATTTCATAGTGCCTTGTCAGGGTTTAAGGACTTTAAGGAGAAGCTTGGCAGCTTCTCTTGGAGAAGAGGGCTCTGCTCATGTCACACTTCTGGTCTGCTCTTGGCATGTCTGGGCACTAAATGGGAAAGCTGCTGGGATGGTATTGCTAAGGCTTATGATCCAACATTAATAATGATGAAGGAGTTCACTTGTGTCTCAGTCCAGTCCTCATTTATAGGGCCTGGGCTCAGCCAGGTGTAAGGAAGTCTTCAAAATCATAGAAATCCCCAAATACAGTTCTGGGTTTGACATCTCTCAATTTGGCAGAAGTTTGAACTTGGTGCAACCTTGAGGCCCATCTTTAATTAAAGTGTAATATTTTGGGAACTCAGGGGGAGGGAAAAACCTATTTCAAATTATACCTAACCCAGGAGAATCAAAGCAACCCGGCTGGCTGACAGCTTCAGAGCCAGCGAGCCTCCTCCAACCCCTCAGCTTCCCTAGGCTACTTGCGACCTTCAAAACCTGAAGCCTCAAGTCTCTCTGTTCTTTTGCACCTTCTTTAGTTCTCTCTCCCTCCTCCCACTACCCACAAAAAAAGCTCTCAGTGTTTCAAATGTGCTCATCACAGGTATCACAGGAAAAGCGGACCAGTGCCAGCTCTCAATGGCTTGTTTGTTTGGGGGCTGAAATCTATCCACTTCCATTTCAGGCGTCCATTGGCTGAGCCACCATTTGACATGCCTGGCCGCAACAATCACAGAGGCTTGGCGGGTTAAAAATGCTAGGATCTCATTTTATTGCAGGGATATTATTCATTCTTGGGAAGGTTCAAAAGTACATGCGTCAACTTATGTCATCAGGGTCAAACAAAGTGGCATGTGGAATCATAGCCAGATTGCATCAGTGGAGGGGTCTGGAGGCAGAGACGAAGAGGAAGGAGAAAGAAAAATGGTTTTTAGGATGCACCCTGGATCACTTCATCCTTTGGCATGGGGAGAAGGGCAGGAGGTAAAGGATCCTCTCTGAACACGTTGCCCTGAACAGCGTGAATTGAGATGGAGTTGTGTAGGTTTCACTAGGATTTCCACCGCTTCTCGCCCAGCGACGTGCCTATGGGTAAGACCATCAAACAACAATGCCTCCTCAATGGCCAAAACGTGCCTCCAACATCTACCAGCAGAGCCCACAAGTACACACAGCCCCGCACAATAATAGCATTAGATGCCATTAACAGGCTTTAGCCTTGTTTCTTTTCAGTGGAAAAACTATTTGACATCCCTCAAGCCCAGGCTCAGCGCTGCTTGACCCTTTCCCTTCCCTGCCTACATTAAAAGAACAACTAAATAGCTGCACACAGAGCCAGCCAGCCCCTCCTCGCTCCAGGTGTCTGTATTTTACTTAGGGCCCCAAGCTTGATTCAGCTCATACAGTTTCTGACAAGCTTCAGCTGGCCCTCGTCACCAGACAGGCAGATCAATTAACAGAGGGATTTTTCTTCCCTAGCTCTCTTCCTGGACCTTTAACCCCTTGTGTGTCCTAATGCTCTATGAAAGAAGGGCAGAAAGCAAGCACTAGAAAAAAAAAAAAAAGGAATTGCCATTTAAAGCTTTTCTTTTTCCTCCAACTCCCCCTGGGCTTTTGCTTTTTCTACCCACTTCAGAACTCCACCTTTCTGTAAAGATGTTTCAGGTTGTTCAAAACTTCCCATTTTTTTCCATCAGAACTGCAAATTTTGAAATCCCCTTTCCCTCTTTTCTCGTATTTTTTTTAAAAAATCTCTTTATACTTTGCTACTGAAAGGGATGAAGTTTTAACATTTTCTTTGGGGTGGAGAATTCTTTTCCACTTGTTCATTTTTCTTTCTCTTTTTCCACTGCACCAATTTTTCCAGATTGCCAGACGGAAAGGATAAATTCTGGCTAAAGAGGCTAAGACCAAGTCAGTAGCTGATGCTCTGCAAGCTTTCTTGAAAAGTTATCAGAATACAAATGACATTTCACGGATGGAAAGAAATTAAAAAAAAAGGGTAGAAGAGACCAAGGCAAAAAGTGTATGTTCAACAACTACAAAACAGAAAACAAATGAAATAATTTCAAACTGAAAAAAGTGCAGATAGTTACAAATTGCCCCTTGAAAAGAGAAACAATTGTCAACATTGTCAATTTTATTTTGCAATTTAATTATACCTCCATTCGTCTTTGGTGAGAGCATACAAGAGAGCACGCCAATGGCAGGAGAAGTCCTTCAGCAACAGCAAAACACAATAAATAAATTTAATTGCTAGTGATAATAATTAGACATTTCTGTGAAAAACAGTTCCCAGAACTACTGAAAACTATTGAGAGAAATAAATGTTATGGCTACTACAGGAAAATCCATTTAAATGTGTTCAAAGTGATAAATAATTTTAAACTGGTGAGTGTTTTTTATTATTTTTACTTTTTGGAAAACAAAAAACCCACAAACCCTATAATTCCTTAGGACAAGCCTTGTTGTTACTTGTAGAAATAGGTTCTGCCCATCACTTTAGTACCAAAGTAGCACCACAGCAATAATGACAATAATAATTAATGATAAATAACAGACACTACACAACCTGTCGATCTCGGAAGGCTGCAGCAACGCTATACACACAACAGATCAAAACGTGCAGAAGCAAACGTGGCTCTTCCTACAAACAGTCTTCACCTGGTGAAATCCAACCCCACCTTAGCACACAGCACTTTATCAGGCAGAGTTTTAACTCTCCCTTGGTAGAGGCGACAGTTTCCTGGTATCTGAACCCAGGTACATGGACTTTCTCAGGACAGCGTAGGAAGAAAAAGGAGGATGAAAAATCCCCCGCTGAAGTGGGCAGGACAGATGGGAAGTGTTGGGCAGAGTTAAGGGTATCGCGTCTTCTCTGCGGTTTATAGCACACGATTCTCTTAGCAAGGAAGGAGGGGGAAGGCAGCTGGTAATCTTTCACTCTATACGGGGAATCCTTACCGAGGATTTGGCAACAGAATGTTATTTCTTGGATGGAGGGATGGAGGGATGGAGGGATGGATGGATGGATGGAGTTTCATGTTTTCATCACTTGTTAGAAAACACAAAGTCGCTGCTGACACAGACTGGGAAGGTGGTAAATAGCGACGGCAGGTCACTGATGCACAAAGGAAACAATAAGCCAGGGGAAGTGTAAAAAGATATCTTTGGGTAAACAGATTGTAGGGAATACTTAACAGAAGGGGAGGGCTCCTTCCTGGAAAGAAATGGCTCCAGAAAGAAGATGGCAGGGTGGTGGATGCTCAGCTACACATCAGCTCCATAGCTGGAAGCGTAACTTCAGTCCTTAGGATATGTAAACAGGGAGATATAGCCTAGAAGCCCTGGGTAATATTATCTTTTTCTGTGGCACTGGTGTGACCACTAATGGAATAGTGAACCCAGTTCTGGTGCCTATGTTTCAAGAGGTTGTTGATAAATTAGAGAGAAGAGCCAAGAGAATGGCTAAAGGACTAGAAAACACTGGGAGGATTAGAAAACAATTGTGAGAGGCTCAAGAAGCTCAGACTGTTTAGCTTAACAGAGAAAAGGTTAAGGAGTGACTTGCCCACAGTATACAAGAACCTTCACAGGAAACAGAAATGTGATGGAGAGCTCTTCACTTTAACAAAGACATACGTAAAACAAGATCTAACGCCTGGAGGTCGAAGCTAGATGAATTCATGCCAGAAATTAAGGGGATTTTTTTTTAACCATGAGAGCGCTTAGCAATGGGAGCAGTTTGCTGAACGTTGTGGTGGCTTCAGCGTTGTGATATTTTAATGTCAGCTTTGGAAGTTCTGCTGAAAGATACAGCATCATATAAAGGAAAACCTTCAAGGAGTCCTTTATAGGACCAAAGTGGCTTTTACTAGGCAGAAAGGCAAACTAGATAACGGCATTGCTTCTTTCCATCTGCAGCATCCAACAATTTCTAATCTATGCTTTATGTCTAAACATTCATAGCTGTCTTCACTGATGTGTAACAGTGAGCCTGTTAGTAACAATACTTTTTGCCTATTCCTGCTCTTAAGCTGTTACTGGGGAATACAGAACATGACTCGTACAAGATACACAGACGCTGAAAACTTTCTAACACACTGATGTTTCTTTCAGCTCAAGCCTGGTTTGACAATGCTAAAAACAATCACCTGAATTTTTAAGTACTTTATAGTGTAAGCACAGAAGGCCAGAAGCACGTTCCGCTTCTCCCTTTTAAGTCAGATGATGCCCAAATTTCAGGTTTTTGATCTGAGCACAGAGCTTGCCAGCAAGCAGTAATACTGCTGTCCTCAGATGGTCCCGGAGGGAAGCTCAGTGGGTACAAAATAACAGGGTGTTTGTAAACACGCCACCACAAACTTAGAAAGTGCACTCTCCAACGTGCAGAACTGCATTATCAGTGCCTCCTCATCACAGAATTCATTAAATACAAGTCTAACGAGCAAAATGAATGCATTTTTCTATCAAGGCTTCAATAATGTCCCTGAGAGTGCCCCTCTCATTTTCACTTCTTCACCCACCCCTGCAACACTTTGCACGCACGGTCAATTACTATGGATCGGTTTCTTGTTGAATCGACGTGGTTTGAAGACAGTGCCCCTTTGAAAGTTAAAAGCAAGGATGAGCAGTGCAATGGGCTGATCAATCCTACAGTCCCAAACATTTGTCAAACGGGATTTAATGAAAGAGGAGTGTCCTTGCTAACATGCTAAATCCAGCCTGTAATCCCCAGTATAACAAGAAAACAAAGACGTTTCCATCCCCTCTTATATTGGGAATAGAGATAGGATGATGGAATGATGTGAACATAAAATAATTGTACACGCAGAAGCTTATGCAAAAAGGCTTTGTTCGGAAGTGCTGGAGAGGCACTCACCCCGAAACAATGGGGCAAATTAGCATTGCAGCCAGCCCAAGGGTGCAAGCAGCACACACACGCACTCCCGGTGACGGATGCTTAGCTCTTGCTGGGAGGTCACCACTACGAATCTTTCTTGAGAAGGCAGCATGTCAGA
>NW_010322308.1:27193-28622 GCF_000700745.2 Antrostomus carolinensis
GAGCTTTTCGATCCAGATAATAAAGTCCATTTACATGAAAAGATGCCGCTTTCAATGACATGATTAATTTCGGAAATACCTGGCATCTGAATGAAGCAAAGACTTCAAGAGATGACTGATGATGAGAAAAGATAATTAGGCAAATGTCAAGAGTCAGTGTTTTGATTGGTGACTGAGAAGCTGGTCTGACTAGGTTATCGTATACTCATTCCAGATGGAAATGAAAGGTCTTTGTAGGGAGAGCAGGGTGATCCCTTCATGGTTAAACACAAACTCTGTTTAAACCTAGATTTCTCCTGGGTTTTCCTCCTGGGAAGCCCTCTTTCCCCAAAAAGTGCTCTACCTGCATGGTACTGGACCAAGCTTCAGCCTTAAGATGTATTAAACATGAACAATTTATCTTTTGCACTGGTCTTTGGCTTTCCAAAACATCCCAGGCTGCCTGTTCCCCAGAAGGTAATACGACTCATTGCAGAGAAAGCAAAAGACATTCCCTTTCCCAAATGTGTCCCAACCTCTCTCCTCAGTTTCCCATCAAATCCCCGGGGTAGTGACTGCCATTGAATGCTGGTGCCCTCCACAGGACAGACACAAAACCAGAGAGGATGCCGGGGACCCGGGCGCGGTGTCCTCTGACAGGATTGCCTTGTTGAGACTGACAGATTATCTCCCCTTCAGAACAGGGAGCATTGACAAGGCCCTCTCCCTAATCCATCATGGCACTCAGGACCATTGCTTTCCCCCTTCTCCTCACACGCTGCTTTTGATTTGTGGGATACGCCGGCTTTGTGCAGGCGCGTTTAGAAAACCACCGACGCTCGGAGCCCTCACGGCCTTTCCAAACCGGTTTGCAGAGGAGCTCAAAGCTTCACTTGCTTTATTTCCACTGTTGTGGTGAACCAGGTGATGAACCAAGCCTGGTTCACCACCTACTGAAGCAGCTGCTGGCAAAGACCTCCTGTGCGAAGGCAGGTTCCAAAGAGCAGCCAACAAAGCCCTGCTCTGATAAGTCATACCTAATTTAGCCAGCCATCCCACCACCGAAGCTGCTATTAGTTAATCTTCAGATAATTTGTTAAAAGTAGGCTTTATGAAGTACTGGAAATAATTGTCTCCCTCCCCCCTTCCGAATCCCACGGTTAAGGGTTGAATAACAGAGCGTATTGCGCAGTCAGAACCGGGGCAGGGTTTATAGCCGTGCATTAGCCAGAGGTGGATAACCTATCTCTAGGGGCTTGATTGACTGGAAACATATTCTCAGCCCTGCTTAAAACTGCTTAGAGTGTGTCACGGAGGTCCCCCAAAATAAAACGTTCAGTGTATTTAGTGAAACCCTACACCTTAAGTACATGTAAGGGCACTGTAAGATACTAATTAGGTTGTAACATAAAACACCATAAAAAGCAAAGCATGACATACAAAAGAAAAA
>NW_010322308.1:28680-85705 GCF_000700745.2 Antrostomus carolinensis
AAAAGAAAAAGAAAAAGAAAAAGAAAAAAGAAAAAAGTTTAAGCTCTGGCCAGCTCTTTCATGTTAGAGAAATACACTAAAAATATATTCACAGCAAAAAGACTGAGGATTTGAATAAATCTGTTTCTCCTAGTAGCCCGTAGCTGGAAAGGACAGATAATGCTCACTACGGAGAAATTTCTATGTAAAATTGTCCTCAAATATTAGAAACTGTCCTTATTTACTTTTCCTTAAATAAATAAATAATAATAAAAATCCACTAGCACTAAGACCAGCAAATGATCATTACGACGGCACTGGTTAAAATATGCATGCCCAGCTATTTTTTTTCCCCAATCTTTTTCCCAGGAAAGGTGAGGTGAAGGATGATACCAGATTAAAATAATGATTCTCTATAATGGCATATAAAACTTACATCATCATCATCATTTCAGAAGGGTAACATATCTCAGAATTTTTCCCCTGAAATTTAAAAGTACTGTTCAAATACCTTTCACTGAAGCACTAGCAGTTAGTTTTTTAGGGTGAACGTCTTCAGTTCTATCTCATGAAGTCACTCACAAACTATAAAAGCAGTCTCTTTTTTTAGCATCTGCAAATTCCAAGATTTTTAGTATTTTGGTTTTTAAGCATCAGTTGTCAGTCAAAAGATTTTCTCCATACTTACGCACGTTTCTTCTGTTATCTAGTGCCACTCAGCTATACCACATTGTATAAATTAGAAACACTACCTCCTTAATAACCTTGGAATTAGAGTAATTTTTAAACATTTTAGAATACAATTATTTACCCGCATCATAAATATTAACTATTAACATAAAACATGTGTGATGTACTGAAAGAAGTAGAACTCAGCACTGTCAAGCATAAATTTAAACTTAGCAAACAAAATCAAGTGTAAATATCTAGTTTTCTATGACAAAAATGTAGGTGAGATCAATCCCAATGCCTTTATCCACTTCTCTAATGGTACATACATGTATATATGTATACAATTTGCACTGGACAAAAAATAACTGTGGAGATTTGAATATTATCATATACCACTACCAAA
Organism: Antrostomus carolinensis; assembly: GCF_000700745.2. Classification (NCBI taxonomy): domain Eukaryota; kingdom Metazoa; phylum Chordata; class Aves; order Caprimulgiformes; family Caprimulgidae; genus Antrostomus; species Antrostomus carolinensis. Next base: position 29,735 of record NW_010322308.1, read on the forward strand.
AGCCACCTTTTGAAAGAGCCTCGCCATTGTCGCACATTATTGAAAGGAATGAAGTGCTAATTTAATAAATATGTCGCTCGCTGTGCTCAAACTAAACACCACTAATGTATGTTTGTTGTTGTACGTGCGTAAGGTGACAGACAGCAAAACCCCTTACAAGGAAGCGAGCTGCATTTTATCAATGAATTTATTCTTCTGGGGGTTTTATGGCTTCGCTTTAATGTGGACGCTCACTTTTCCTCCTTTGTTTGGAAAAGTACAGTTTCTGTTTCTTCCCAGATTTAACATTTCCCTTGAAGGTTTTTGTGATTAACAATATAATATTTTTATTGAGTTATTTCACACGCAAATGACTGGGCCCGAAGGGTATTCTAGGTTTACAAGATTTTACTAATAACTATGCTCCCCTTTGTATTAAAGCTGCTAATTAGTGCTTTTAAACAGCTCAACATTTAATTCTTTGAAGGCACCATATCAAGGGCTGATATAAAACTGTTTATGTAGAAGGATATATAAAATAAGAAGGTGTTAAACCCAACACAAATTGAGTGGCAGGGGGTTCCCTAAAGTGCTAATTTTATGTTTGTTTTCGTCTCATTTAAAGTTAAGATGTCTGCATTAGAACAGTGATGTGTAACATGCTTTACATACAGATTAAGCAAAATGTGTCAATTTATGAGCCCTATTTGCCTGGAGAAGTAGCCACCAGTAGTTTCATCACTGATTTTATGCGTGTGTGTGTGTGTGTGTGTGTATATATATATATATAAAACATACATGTGCACGTGTTTTCGCACATGGTGATACAAAAGTGTGTGTTGTGTATACGTAGATGTGTGAGTGCCCCCCCCCAAACACATTTTTATGTCCATATTAACTAGCCTCTCTATGTCTCTGTATTCCAGTGATTATGGAAAACTTGTAACTAATTAATTTTGTGAGATTGCTCATTTAAAAAATTTAAATATTTCATTTCATTTAAATATACCATGAGATTTGAAAGCCACATTTTGTTTAATTGGTATTGCTAAACTGAATGGATTTACACACACTGAAGATATTAGATGGCTGTAATCGAGAAAGGAACGACTTGTGAGCTACATTCTACCCTTCTTTTCTCCACGTTAATTTTCAAAATGTCCCAGAAATTCATTAAAAACATGGGAATTTTAACTCAAAAGTGCTGAATGAGAACTAGAAAACTGCTTCTTAGGAAACAAGATGTAAAAATGTCCATTTTTCATCAAAGCCAATTGTTCATACAAATGCAATTTTGAACACATTATTTAAAAATAATCTTGTGAAGTGAATTTCCAAGCCTCATAAGGAACCGTGAATTGAGTGAAAGTCTCAACTGTCCATCTTCAGCTGACCCCATTTCACTTCCTGTGAGCAGCACTGTTGCACTCCCCTCTCTGAGACCACTTTTGGAGGGGTAGTAATTGTTTTCTGCTATATCCCCATATACATCCATAAGATGACACAAATTCATGCAGACATGAGAGCCCAGATCCTGGAAGTGGAAGAGCTCAGTGCAGAATCCTACCCACATTAAGTGGTCCTGGTGCAATTAATCAGTTTACAGGTCTTGAGCTAGTACAGGTGTACTCATTTCAGGGTTCACATGCAAAACTGATGAGAATTTATTTATGCAACCCAGTGGCTGTGCATAATTACGTACTAAATGTAATTTACATACTACCAAAAGTGTCTGATGCAAACATTAAGATGGAGAATGTCACTAAGGTAAAGCTGCAAGAAGGGTAAAAAAAAAACAAAAAAGAAAACTATCTATCAGGTAGGATAACAAATACATCAATGTCATCTCTTTAATGCTATATCTTATTGCAAAGAAAGGGAAGTTAAGAACTAAACATCCACCCATTGCATTGAACAGTAAGCTTTTTTGAGAGTTCCATTCTTAAACTACATTCAGTTCTGTATTTCACTTTTAAGAGGAAAGTATGAGACATCAGCATCTGGCTATACTGGCCAATGTACAAATAGATGCTAAAAATAGATGTTCTCCATAGACAGCAGTCTAAGTAAACTGCCTGTTCATGCAAAGATGATAATGTAAGAAGAATATAAGCACTAGCATCTTTTGTGAGGTTGTTACTTCAAGAACAGTGCTTCGCCACTATGTTATGTTTATTTGGGCAAGCGTTTGTCTCTTTTGTAGGATAAATCAACTTATTTTGCAACCAATGCAACGAATGTTTCAGTCTGCTTATTTCATACATATGAACGAAGGCAGTGGGCAGAAATGGACTGGCTAAACTCAAGATTTTCTTAGCATGATCTTGAGCAAAATCCAGTGTGGCTTTTTAAAAGTTTATTTCAAAAGGCCTGCTAAAGCTTTACCTCATTCCCAAAATATATGATCGGCTGTCATTGTCAAAGCAGAAGTAGTAACGCTGTCCCCACAGCTTCAGGAGCAAGCACTAGTATTGCCATCTGATTTATGCATCTCACCACATGCTCAAGTATCTAAAAGACATGTATATTGTTTTATGTTCAAAATTTAAGGTGAAATTACATACATGATGCTTTATAGTTGCCTCAGCATTAGAACCTAATCTCTCACGTTCATGGTCTTTGTTTCTCTATTCCTAAACTCAGCTTCCCCTGGAGAGCCTCTGGGAGCAAGAAAAATTGGAAAGTTGCCCTGACTCTCATTCTGCCCTGACACATGTGTTGGTATGCTTCAGAGCAGCCTAGAGGCAGCTTCGACAAATAACATCTGGCAGTTTGCCTCCAAGACTTGCATTTATCCTACTGAACTTTAGGTACACACACTGAAGCATCTTTGGTGGGAGCCCATCACATTGTTTCCTCTCTAGGCAAGAAAAAGAGGCAGCCACATCCAAAATGGGCATCCCTGAGGCACATGGGATTTGGTTTTCTTTATAAATTAATCTCATAAAAGCGAAAAAAGAAACGCAGTTACAATGTGAACTCTGAATCAAGTAGAAATGGGAGAGCAGCTCTGCCATTTCTCCTTTTTGTATCTTGGCAAGCCCAGTCATTAACCCACTGGCACTGGCATTTTTACAATAGTGATGGGTGCCACTGGCTTTTCCCGTACAGTGTTAAAGAGTTGTCTGTAGCTGAACCTTTAGAAAAGTCAGAAACAGCCTGTCTCTGTATGGTCCAAGTCATTTATATTATCATGAGATGCACCAGCTTTCTCATTTGCTTCTGTGTGAACTTACTGTACTGAAGAGTTGCCTCGTACTACTGCATGACAGCCCAATTCCTAATAAATCCCACCTGACTGAAATGAATTAGGTCTGGGAATATGTGTTCCAGATTATTAACCAACACCTTTGCAAGTAACTTACCATCCACATTTATTAAAGATATTGGGTGATAATTTGTGCAGTGTTCTGGATCTCCCTCTGGTCTAAGAATTATGGTAATTAGTGCTCAGAGAGAGGATGTCACTCGTATGTTTCTCAGGGTGCAGAGAATAGCATATCATTACACTCCTTTTAGATTTGAGATGGATAACTCTAAGGCTATTCCTATTTTTTAACCTTGGCCAGCTGCGTATGGATGGATGATCTGAGCAGGTCAGAGAGCCTGTGCTCCATCTCCAGCTCTGCCAGCATGGGACAGTGCATTTGCTTTGACTTGGCCCCTCATTTCCAGTCACATGAGAATAAAGATCTGGTAGGCTGGGTTTCAATTTCAGCAGGTACTTACCCAAGAGGCAACACTTAGCTTGATGAACTGCATGGAATAAAAGGTACCTGCATCTTTGGTGCACAGTGCCAGGTGAGGATCTGCTGATAGTTCAGAGGGCTGTGAAGTGAGAGGCCACTCCAGGAGGAAGGAACAGTGAGGAGCTCTGCCTGAGGCTGACACAAGTTACAGTCCTGGTGCTGTAGAGTGACCACTCTAAAAAGCCTTTTCTATCTTCTTAAAAAAGATGCAGAAAGGGGCACAAGATAATAAACCACCATCTGCATTTGGAGCCATCAGAAAGCAGGTCTTCAAATTCTAGGAGATTATTTAAGAAAGAAGAAAATGATAAACTCCCTCAGGAGCTTAAATATTAAATTCAATTCTATAAATGGACTTTCACTTCCCAAAGTCCTCAGTGTGCCTGCAGTGCTCCCAAGTAATCAGTCTGCCAGAATTACCCAAACCAAAGGGCCTACTAATAGCACTCACATCTCAAAGCTTCAAGAGACTTTAGCCATGTCCTTCACCTGAGTTACACCGATCCTGCAGTGTTATCTCAAAATCTCTGGCTGTTCTGATTCCTCTGCTGGAACAAGATGCCTTCATACCACTTACTGGGAAAAGAAAGTAATCTACGTTGCCACATCTTTATTTCTGTGTGCACTCATGCAAACACACAAAGGACTGTGATAACAGTAACGTCAACTCAGTTTTCTTCACCCCTCTGTAAAACTTTTCCTTGGCTTATTTCATAGCTAGTCATTAAACAGTGGAGTAATTTCCATGGTGTTATTTTGGGGGATAAAAAAAACCCCCAACTTTTCCCTTCAACAACATATTCCTGCTTGACTTTCATCAAAGAGTTAAACAGCCAAGGGCTTTTAGCATCTCATTTCACTTACACACACAGGCCATTATAACCTGCATAAACATGGATGACAAGTTGAGATTAATGAAGGTCCCAAAGTGACAGAACAATTTAATTGTCAGAAATCATAGGAGGTGAACTTTGCCAGTGTATTTATATAAGACTGCCATAGTCTAAAAACTTCCCTAATTGATTATGACCAATAAGTAATAACACTGGAAGCAGTTTTCTGGTATACAAATAAGAAATGACCCAAAACAGTTAACAGTGGTATTAAGATGCATCATATAAGAATATTAGCTTGATAACATAAATGACCAATAACACTCTGTAAATAATTGTAGTGTTTACACTTAAAAGCAGAGCAGAGAAAACTACAGCTCTGATGAAAGTCAAGTGAAATGGTCTGGGTTTAGTAAAACAACTTGCAACAATCAGGCAGGGAGCCTTACAGTGATACGGCTACTGCAGAGGCAAGCAGGATCCGTGTGGGTCTGAGGAGCAATCCTGTTTGTCCATCTCTCTCTCCTGCATCACTCTAAGAAACTTTAAAACCTTTTTTTTTTTTTAAAAGAATCTTAAAATTATTGTGCCTTTTTGTTCAGGAGGAATAAACCCAGTGCTGTGTAAGCAAACACACATAAACACACCAATCTCTGATGCTAATTAAGTGAGGCAAGTAATGCAAAATCTCACTTCTAACCTTTGAAAGAGTCAACAGGTAATTAAAAGCTCAAAAATACAACCCACAGCTCTTTGTATTTTTGAATTCCACATGCTCATTCAGTTGTTGCCTAAATATACTATTGCCTTTGGAGCTCACCACCTCAACTGGAAGCCTGTTCAACCTGTTCCCTTGCCTTTCTATCATATCTCCTTATCTCCTTATTTTTCAGTTCCACAAATCCTGTCTTACATTCCACTTAGATCTTTTAGTCAGGCTTCTCCAATGATCCCAAGCAAATCATCAAACTAATTTGAATGATAACTCTTAGAGAGCTGGAATAACCTCTCTTTCATTTTTTTTTTTCTCCTTCTTTTTTTCCAGGAGGTAAGTAACTAACTGTGCTGGCAGTATCCCTCCTTCTAAATATAAAGAATATCTCTTCATTCCAGTAATATTTTACTTAAATGGCTGCCAGGGATGGCTATATAATTGATCCTGCCTTCAAGCAGGAGAACAGAATATATGGCCTATGGAGTTTCCCTCCAGCCTTACATTTCAATGATTCTCTAATGATAAAGGGAAAAGGCAGCACTTAATGCATTTCACTCCTATCACCTCGTAACTGTCCCTCCACATGACTAAATCAGGCTCATTGCACCATCTCGCCCTCTTAGTTACAACAGCACGTGTGAACTTAGCTATTCCAAACTTCTTCCAATACACAAACCAAACAGGATACTGTAGACCAAGCTCTACCTCAATATACACGAGCTGCTCCCATTAGATCAAAGGGAAAGGTAAATATAGCTGAGGCAGAAATTGTCTCCATATGTCCGATGCAGCCTAACTGGTGTTTTATAAAATGATACTTACTGTCACCAGCAATCCGTGAAAACACTCCCAATTTCCACGGGATCTTCTCCTTCCCATTCTTTTCAAATGCTTAAAAAAAGGGTAGATTTTTTCACAGGAATTTTTTTTGCGAGCAGAAAGTCTACGCTTACTTTTCAACACGAGCTTGAAAACCTCAGTCCCAAATGCATTACATGCTTTTGGAGTTCAGAACGAAAAGTGCCCACTTTTCAATTTAGGTTAGTTAGACCTATCTTGATAAAAGCTGAGGTCTGACCAACCTTCCTTACTGCTGCTTTGAGCAGGGCACACGCAGCATTAAGGGCAAACTCTTTCCTCTCAGGTTTAGCCTCTCCTTGATGAATACATTATCTGCAGGATTTTTTGCAGAGATTTCTTTGTTTTTGAAAATGGCCAGACAAATACTTGATGTAAACCTCTTTCAGACAGTAGATAACTCCTAGCTGCTGCATGGCTGATGGATTTTGAGAAACGAATATTTGAAATTCATGATGTCGTGGCTGGTCCCTGATGTATTTTAATTCTTTGATCAGATAAATGTAATTGCTTAAAAAAAAAGTATGTGTCTTGAAGGACTGGGAAAACGATTTCAAAATGTCCTTTCATAACCAGTTAAGGTTATTTACAGAGAGGCTGGGCTTCTACAACCTTTTCCCCCCTACAATTTGTCATGTGTTTATTTACAGAACGGGAAAGAAAAGGAGCACAACTCTAACACCAAAGGGTTAACAAAACATAGGTTTTAGGGGGAAAGCTCAGGTCACACTCCTCTTAGGCCAACATACACTTTCAAGGCTTTTATCACCGTTAAAATCCTCACTGATAACAAAACCAGAGCTCCTTACCCTTCTTACGTCACCTCCCATCAGAAGGTTGGGAGCCCAGATCGTAACGGGGTCGGGAAGGACAAGCTACAAACATCATGGTTTGGCTCCGGCGCTTTTACTTGATAAGTCCAAAACAGTCCATTTTGACAGGCCCTTTATATGCAAGCTTGAAAAATAACCTATTTAGCATTCCCCAGCCCCAGCACATGATTTCACTGGGAAACTATGCAAAAGATACTTTGGAAATAAATATGCACAAGAAATTACAACTCTGTCTGAATGACCCCCTACCTTGGAATGTCTAGAACTGTGAGAATTATAAGGTCAGGAAATATGTACAGGCCTAGTGCCTCGAAAAGTTACTATTCCTTATTAGGAATCTGCACAGACATGGAAGCAGGAGTTGTATAAACTAAAAGGAAGATTTTTTCCTGTCGCGTACATGCCTAGTCCTTGACCTATCCCATTTATAGTTTCCTTTAAGATACTATGCATTGCAAGTTCATTTGTTTCCTAGTAGTCCTCCAGCAGTGATCTTCAGATCCAGCCAATTCTGCAGACAGAGCGAGGCTCTGTAAGCAGAAGCTTGAGATTTATATGCCTGTAAAATCACAGGTATTCATTTATATCACTCCTAACAATTTTGAGCTCTGACTCCACAATTTCCAGGTAAAAGGTATCCTTACTCTCTGTCTGAAAATCTTACATGCAGACATATAGAACTGTTTAGTCTGCTTGACTATAAATAGGAGGAAATATGTTATTTCAAACAAAAAGCCATACCATAAACTACACACTTAATTTTGACAGATTGTGCTTTCCTATACATGGCGTGGTCCTGCTGTGCCTTCATGGATCAAACTCCCATTGACTTCAGCTGTGTCTCCTAACACTGCAATTCCAAACATTGCCTGTTGTTATATTTCACACCTTTGGGGTTTTTTCCTAATCCTCTTCTCTGCATAAAAGTCCTGTATTCTGCAGTATCCAATTGTAGCCTTGCACAGGCGACACAAAAGCCTCTTCAGAGCTGAGAAGTGCTTGCAAGGAGAAATTTTCTCAATTTCCTTTCCTCTTCGCCCCCATTCAAATGATGCGATTAGACAATCAATTCTCAAAATTAAGGAGATCACTGCTGCAGATCACCCCCAAAATCTGCAAAGGGAGAATAACTGCTTTTACGTTGCAGATAAGCTTTCAGCGAACATTCTCCTCTGCAGCCCCCAGTTTACAGTTAAATTGCATGCTGTGTTTATTCTTCTAGTGAACAGGCCCATTATATGACTTAAAAGTGCTCGTGTACACAGCACTGACATGTCCATTACATCCATACACACTGAAACGTAGATTACAGAGAAGTTCAGGTTACCCAATTAAGAATTTGAGCTGCATTTTGGAGATGGAGAAGCAGGAGGCAGCTCTGGTTGGAGCATTTCAGTTTACAGGCTGATAAAGAAACCATCTGTTTGCAGAATATTGGTCCATCAGGTCCAAACAGCGGCGATCAGAAGGAGAGTGGAACTGAAGAGAAAGACCTAAGCCCAAATATAAATTCAAAATGCTGGCTCCTATTTTAGCCTCTGAGAACTGAAAAAAAATGAGATGGAAGAGAGGAGACGTGGCTTGTCCTCCTGCCAGTGTGGAAGCACGGTCAGGAGGAGGGGTGTGGGTAAAACCCACTGCACAGGTCCTGGTCATGCCAAGGGCAGCCTGCCTTGTCCCTGCATCCCACCGCCCCTTTACATCCTGCCTCCTTGCTTGCACCAGGACTCACGCTTTAAGCCAAACAGTCCACTTAGCCATTGACACAAATATCAATTTAAAATTAAAATTTAAACCCCAAACAAACCCTGCTGTACCAGGAACTTGGCCCAGCCATCACTTGCTTTCTCAGAGCTGTGGGGTTAAGGCAGATTTTGCCACATGAGTCTTTCTGATTTTTACTGTTGGTTATCAGAGATTGTCAGCTTTAATTAAAATAAACTAAAAATAGTGTAAGAGGTTTTCTAAGCCTTTAGTTAAGCTGAAAACCTAGGTATTATAACTGCCAAAGATGTCCAGTGACTTAGAACTGGAAGACTGGGAAAAAAAAAAGTCTCCGGGGAAAAGACTTTTGTGTTTGATGTGGCTCTTGCAAGGGGCTTGAGCCACGATTACAAATGCTGTGGGCTGGCAAAGCCACTCCGCACGGGTATCAGTAACTCACGTGCTGTGCACAGCAGCACACCTTCCTCGGTGCTCTGAGACTGCTTTCTTCCCTGGTAAGGTCTGTGCCATGAATCACGACAGGTTACCAAGAGATTTTCCACTGACTCCAGTGGGCACGGAACTGAACCTTAAGCAGTTGTCAGATGAGGACGCTGATAAAGGCAGCTCTAGCCCTTTCCATTTTATTTAAAGATGTTGTTACGTGCTTTGACAGTTCAGCCCTGCACATTTAAACACTAGGTTACTGTAGCTCTAGTGAAAGTGATTCTCTCTAGCAATACAAATCTCTGGTTACCAAACATTTACTTTACGCTCTCAAAAAGATAATCTAACAACATTCAGAGTTTTCTGTTTCCAAATAAAATGAATTCATGATATCCTCTCGTGTTATTGTTACAGGCTGAACAACTAAATTTAACTCCTTTATCTCACGCTGATCTCTCAAATAAAGTTCATTATTGTATCAGGTATGTTCACGGTTAGCAATGATTGTTTAATATTAAACACCCTTTGCCAATAAAGCTCCATATATAATTGACTGTTACAATCTTGGTTACAGCTGTTCCAATAATAAAAGCTCTAATTAAAATCACATTCAGATTTTCAAGATAACCACTTTGGCCTGACTTATGCAGAAAGTAGTACCTTGTAACTGTCCTAAAGATCAGAGTGAGACCATTTCTCCAAGAAAGCCCCTGGTCAGTGGAAGATTGCAGAAGCTCTTCCTCTCTTTCAATTACTCTCTTCTTTGGGAAGAAGGGGGCTGAGATTTCAGTGCTTTCAGGTGTATTTCTAGCTGGTCAAATTCTTGAGTGGTGAGAAGTCCAGATGAACTTTTGGACAGTGAAACTTAGCTGAAAAACCATTTTCTTTAACTTTTTACAATGTTTTTATAACAACAGTTTTCCTAATATTTTTCCTAATGCCAATATAGTTACGCTTCATATTATGACACTTGCCCTACTCCCTCTGTATTCTTTCCTCTTTTTTTCCCATCTAACTCCAACTTGAAAAAACTCTAGGAAATCTATTCATATGTATTTGAGTTTGGAGTAGATGATGGTATCCTTTTCCTGACATAAAAGTAATAGAATCTTCTCTGCTTGTGACTCTACCAAAGTGATCACCTTTCCTGGACATAACGTGCCACAGTGAAGACATCATATGCCATTACTAAGAGCGTTGAGATTAGATGTTACAAATTGCAGTGGTTTAAAAAAGCAGATCAGTGAATTTAGAAGTTCACTTTGTGGCATGCATTTTTTTTTTGCACCATGTAAGAAGCAAATGATAGCCTAAACTGGAGAGTGGCTTAATAGGATCAAGCAGAAAGACACGCCTCCTTACCCATCAAAGCATAGGTATCTCCTAAATAGCTGCTGCCCAGAGGCAGGAAAGCACGCCTGAAACTTCAGCAGAAATCTGGACCTGTTGTCCCCAAAATCTGTAACCATATAATCCTGCATGCCAAGGGACACACTCCCTCCCTCGAATGGAAAAAAGAGTTTATTCTTTTCTGAAATAATAAATATTCTCACAGCTGATATAGGGACAACTCTGTGCACTACTCTTTTATATGAAGTAGGTGATAATATCTGTTTACTTTTAAGGAACTGTATAGTTATGTATTAATAACAGCTAAAACTACTACCATGTGGAAGAAACTAACAATCCCACCCTGAGCAGCCAGCCTGCCTTGTGGCAAGTTAGGTGGAGATCTCTAAGTAGTGATGCAGATAAGAGTGGACCTTGCTCTGGATCTATCACCATCTCATCAAAACATTCTCAGGTATACACTCCACAAAAAGCAAATTCAACTTAACCATAAATAGCACAAAGAAACCATGCATGGCATTCTGCCCCACTCCTCAATTTATCTTCCCCCTCCAAATATTCAGCTTAAACAACTGAGAATGTGAATCCAGCAGGAACAGGCAACTATCACAGCACAAACTGAAGGGGTTCTTCCCCAGTCATCTAACCTTACAATAAACCATCCAACCACACTTTGGCAGAACCAGATGTGTGGAGTAGCCTCTTGCCTTGACCCAGTCATCTTACTGGAGCATCGTCCAATTTTCTTAATGTTAACATTACAAAGGACTAGCAGTTCAACTCTTCTTTCTTTAAATAAAGCAAGCACACAGGGAAACTAAACACACTACATGTTTAAAGGGATAGAAATAAACATAATTAAGTGAGAAAAGGAAATGAATCAAGTTCCTACCAGAAGACTAGCTCATTGTCACCAGGACTTCAGCTACAGGCCAAAATTTCAGCCAGTGCCCACCAGCGTTATTCCAGGCACTTCAACCACACCACTCTAGTTCACACCCTCCAAAGAACTCAGCCTTTGCAGATGAGCATACAATTATGGCTAGGCAGTCTTGACCACTGGAGGGTTTCTTCACTGCCAGATCATCCTGAAATATTCCAGGAAAAGATCTGTGGCAGCTGAGATGTTCTCTTTTCTCCTCTTTATCCAGTATCGGTCCCGCTGTGGGTGGCTGAAGCTTTCTTCTTTGCTCTTCATTTACCTATTTAGCCTCTGCCTTGTGTGGTACTCAGCAGAAATGAGATGTTGCCAGTTTTTGAGCAGACTCCTAACCCATCTGAATCGCTCCACACTGGGAGCAGTGATTTAGGAAAGCCCTGCTGGTGTGCAGAGCTATTTTGCAATTGTGTCCTTATACTCAACAGTTCCATTCAAGTGAGTGAACACTACTGTGAAAAACTTTGCTTCCGAGCTTCCTTGCATTTTACATGTATAGTCAAGATCTCCACTGAGAAAGTGGTTTGGTGTTTCCATACAGAAACAAAACCAATTTGTTTTTATGTGGGTAATGTATCAGGCTAAATAAAAATAATCTTACATGACACTTCAGAGTGAAAATGAATTTTGGGTAGTTCAAACCAGTAACCTACAGAGGACTGGTAAACCCACCCTTCCCTGCCCCTTGGTGCACTAGTTATGTAGGACAGTACTAGGTTTGGTAGCACCCTTCTCACGGTGTCACTGCAAAATTCTTTACAAAACAGCTCTGCTCTCATGTCAGGTTCAGCATTTCTGTTGTCACAGATTATTTTCTGAATATGCACAAGGAAAAGTATCTCTTGGACCTGGGACATTCAGAGGGAAACAAGTTTCACACCTGGTCACTCCGGTTTCCTGCACATGTCTGTGGTGAGACTGTAACTGCATCTGGTCAGCTCTCCGAGCCTGACAAAGCATCTTCACTCAGCAGCAGGTCTGAGCCTCTCACTTGCCATAATAACTAACCCACTTCTCCCCCCCATCAAAGAAGTGAACACAGATGATGTATGTTTTAAAGTAATACAGGGCTCCCCTTGTTGTGTCTCGTTCATTCAACAGCTTCTCCTATCTGGCACCAAAGCCTGATTAAATATTAACATGGGGTGGGTCCTATTATTTCCTGACTTCCAAGAATCCGTTGGTAAATTGAGATCTAGCTGCTAAAAATTTCTGACACAACATCATTTGTATTGAACCCCTTTTCCATGCCAGAGTGCCAGTGTTAATAAATCAGGCTGTTCACATTGAATAAATCTATTTAAATACTTATAAAATATTAAAGATGCATTTGGGAAAAGCCTCTAAGGTGACTGTTGCACCCATGCACCTCACAGTAACTAATTTATTAAAGAGTTTGCAAACCTGGGAAGGGAGGGAAAAGAAAAATGGTTTCATAAACCAAGAGCAGAAGCCAATTTTTCAGCTCAGATGATGAAAGGAAGCATGCATTTCTAATCAAAAAGACAGATACGCCTTTTCTCTCCCACCATTCCCTCAACAGCAAAGTGCCTTTTCATCATCAACAACACTCCATTCCTAATGTCTGCTGAGGCCTTTCTGCACCTTCTCCATACACTAGTAATGTATACACAGCATCCCTTTGAAACAAGAGCCCATTAGCCGTGGCAGACTACCTTTTCACATGAAGTCCTTCCGTTGGTAGTCATCAGCAGAGTGCTAAATCATCCCAACTGGGCATGCTCACATCATGGCAGTGGGATAAACAGATATTTACAGCTGTAGAATGAAAACTGCTTTTATAACTTTCTTGAAGGTTTGTTTTGGGTTTTTTTTATTTTTATTTTTAGGAAAGGTCATAAACTACACGGGGAACATCTAGCTCTCCTCTCTCACCTCCTTCCCTCCTCCCTTAAATACAGGGTTTTTAACAAATCCACTTTTGCTTACACCCAGGTCATCTGTAATTTTAGACCTTCAACCACCAACCAGTCCCCTTTAAAGATTACACAGTAAATGTGACCATAAATTTGCCCCACAATAAGAAACGAGTTTGAGCATGCCCTGCGAGAGGGATTTATGTGATTGTTTTCCTTCCTCCGTGGGCGTGGTGAAGGGATATAGAAACTGTCAGCAAGAGCAGCAAGCGGGGTGATACTTCACAATAGCTACCTGAGTAATGCAGGAGAGATTAAGCCTAAATTGAGGACTGCCATTTCAGAGGACAATTAATTTTCAGGCTGTCGTAAAAGCTCTGTTGACATTTCTCAGTTGAGATTTTTGCTTCTCGGTAAGGGTTTAAAGAGCTTTGTTCAACACGGGCAGAGGTGCTGCTGCCGTTCTTTGGGCTAAGTCTAGGGGGAGGTTCCCCACAGAAAAGCTTATTTCTCAGACAGGCAAGAAAGCTTCTATGTATTTTATTACACTCACTTCTAGATCTTCACCCGAGAGCCCATCTCGAACTCAAGCTCTCAGACTCGCTTTTTCTCCATAAGCTCCTGCTTTGGCATCCTAGTGCAGTTGGGCAAACCACAAATAAAGAAACCAAACTATAAACAGCTGCCTCTGACCACATTTGGGCAGGGGTCTGCTTGGGGGGACCCCTTTGCTAGTTCCCTTCTTCTTAACCCCAGCAAGCACCTAAGAGCACAACGGACTATACCTGAGAATGGGAAACCTGCTGGATCCCTGACTATGCCGTATGTGGGCAAGATGCTTTTCTGCATGGTCGAGTCATCCTCCGAAGTAACTAATTTTACTGCAAGAGATGACAGATGATGGTTCCAGGTCCACAAAGAGAAATCCTGGCCTGTCTGATGAAAATGCCAGAATTGCCTTTTGCTTTAGTGACAATGACATCCCATTCAAGCTCACTAGGACAACAAACTGGCATGCCCTGAAACTATTGGGCCAGTGTGGCCTGGGGCGTATTCTTTCAGGAGAGCGTCTAAAAGGAGGTGCCAAAGTGAGGTACCAGGCATCTTAAGAGAACCCAGAGACTAGAAATGATCGAGCTAAACTTTGGAAAAGGTCTTCTGCTACAACGAGGCCACTACAAAACTCCAGGTAACGGGCTGTAAGCATCCCCGTTGGAAATGGTTGGCCTTGCCACTGGGTCCTATTTATTACCAGTGACAAATTGTCTGTCAGGAGGCAGCTGCTTTGTACGAACATACAAATGTTTGTGTACAGAGAGCGAAGGACGAAAGGGTTAATTATCCAACAAACTCAGGCAGGAGGGAAAAAAAAGTTTCAAGCTCAGGGAGGTTATCATTGCCTTTTGCGCAGGCTGGTTTTAATCACTTTCTTGTACCTCTCCCTGACTTCATTTATCAAGCCTTCACATAAAAGTTGCAAAGTGAGGTTATTCAGCGGATACCTCCATTCATCTCGGATGATTGACCAGGGTGGTTTGCAGTGCAAGCCAACCTGGGTGATGGCATTCCTCTTGTTTTCATTGCACAGCCTGCTTTCATTTTATGCTGTAATTGTGTTTTCACAAAACCATAACCAAGCAGGCTGCAGATCCCAGGTTCCAGATTTATTTACAAACACCCCTGACCAGCCCCCTCTGCCTTCTCCTGTTATCTGCTTCATGCTGCTTTGGATCTTACCGCCAGGAGTCTGGGCTGGATTAGCACAAGATAGGAACTAGATCCAACCTAAGCAAGGGGACCTAATCAACCCGTGCTTCCACCTCTGCTCCTCCTCCTCAGCATAAAGCCAAGTCCTGCTTCCACACAAGCAGTTCATGGGAACTGGTATCTGATATTAAATACTCCTTTGTGACCTTGCAGGAGTGGTGTCAACCTCAGGCAGGTAACAGAAGTGCTCATCTGATTTGACAGAAGAGGTAAACTGCTCCACCAGGCCATTCAGGAGAGGTAAGTGAAGAGGCCAGGTCTTCTGAGAGGCTGTTCAGGGACCTGAGGATCATCATCTCCACACCTCCACCAGATGGGCCATTAAGGTGAATGAGGCAAGTTATAGATACTCTTACTACTCAAAGTGAGTACATATGGGTGAAGAGCAAGAAGACAGCAAATAGTTTAACCATCCTTGTATTAAAGCAAATAAGACTGAGTTGAAATTTCACCCACTGGTAAGGCTTCAGAGCTGATCACAAGGCAAAATGGGATAAAAACCTTCTTCCTGCCTTTTGTGGAGTAAAACCACCGGATCCTGCTGATCACCAAACAGGTGACTCACATATAAGGTAAGGGTTATTTTGCAGCTCAGGAACCTCAGCGGGGGTGAATCAGCATACTGATGGCTCTGAGTCAGTTCATACCACTCCATTTCAAAACTTGATACAGATTTTTCAGTGTGCTTCCTTTGGGAACTGTACATTGAGTGAGAAAAGCCCAGCCAGTGATTACAAAGAGTTCCTGTTGGCACTGTTCAGCTGCAGTCACTTTCTAGCTTTTTAGATAAAAGTAGCATTTCCATCCAAACAACCTGGACCAGTTTGGGTGGGGAAGAGGAAGGGTGACGGGGCAGAATAGCTGACCAAGTCTTTGTTCTATTTAAAGCATTCCAATAAGACTTCAACCACAGAATATGGCAACAGAACTGATCACAGGGGAAAATGCAATTAAAATACCTTCCTGCATTTTGCAGCCACAAAATCGTTGGCAAATCACTGTAATCTGGCTTTGCTGAAGTGGAGGGCATGAGTCAATGCACCAGGAAAGAGTTGCAGCTAAGTACTTTTCAAGTTAATAACCTTGCTCAGGGACAGTTCAGAGCCTTTTACACTTTCCCTCAGAGAAACTGGGATCCACAAGTGACTTTTCTTACCGTCCTTTGCTTCCACTGCAGTGCTGAAGCACTGAAGAGACTCAGTTCAGTGACTGCCTATGCCCGTCCAGGTGCAGCAGACAGAAAAATTGAAGCTTCAGGTTGATAGAGATTCTGTCGCTGTTTTTTTTTTACCTTTAGGTTTTGTTTCTGTCTCTTAATAGGAGACTGGTTTTGTAGATTACAAATTAACTTTGAGCAAGGACAGCAAGGAAATCCATCAGGCCTGAAGCAGGAAGAGCCTTCCGGCAGGTGTTTGTAGGCTTTCCTTTAGGAGAGCTCCCAGGACACATAAAGGGAGGTCATTAGCAGTGGTTTGTGTATCACTGCTGCTCTTCTTGATGGCGTGGTTGTCTCCAGTCTTCTTTGTCTGAGTCCAATTCGAACTGGAATTCAGACAGAAATAATAACCAGAGAGGGATTCTCATTCATTTTTTCATCTCCTGACAAATTCCTTGCTTGCAAAGGTAGTCCTTAGATTGCACCTTTGACCAAAAACAAAAGTCTTCCACTATTGCTTGTGCCTGGACTGAGATCAGGCTTTCCGAGATTATTTATTCCTTTGTGTGTGTACATATTGAAGTTGAATATTAAGATTAAAAGGAGCTCTTGGTTGTTTCTCATCAAAGAGCTGAACACTCCCTGACCCCTCAGTGACCTTTTAGGTGATGCTTTGGGGAGTCTAAAATCACCGAAAAAGCAAAGGCTCAAGACCATGAATGTTATTAGCATTAGATGCTGAGAAAACCTTTGATCGGGTGGAGTGGAATTATTTGATAACAGTCTTAAGACAATACTGAATTGGAATCACTTTTGGAGGTAGATTTCTTTCTTGATGTGAGCTATAGCAGACGTCAGGATGAATGTAGACAAGTGAAAAGTTTTGTTCTTTTTTGGAAATATTTATAACACAGGCTTATTTTATCATCAAGCTAATGAGCAGGTTTTTAGCAGGAAGATTACCAAGGTTACCATCCTGCTGAGAAGATCATACCTCACTATTACAAATGGAAATTGAAACGTTACCTTCCTGAAGAGATGAGAAAAAGGTTTTGCTGTGTAGAGTTTGAGACAATAAACTCTGGGACCTAACAGTAATGGAGAAATGAATGCATCAAATTAAGACTTGGCAAAAAACCCAAGGGTTTTTTTTTTCTCCCTAAATTTTCAAAAGACACATTCTCCAGATGTAAGGAAATGAATTATTAGAGAGTAAACCTGGCATTATCCCTGTACTGAAGCAGGGGAATGAAGAGGAATTCATTCAGGGCTGTTTTTCCTTTGACAATGGCAAAGATCAGCTGATTTATGTGGGAAATTTTAAGAGACTTTTTTTTCCCCGAAGATTTCACGGATTCCCCTGTTTCAGGATAAAAATCAAGTGCTGTGGGCTTTTTGTTTGGTTTTCTTTTTTTTTTTTTCCCCAGCAAATGTCATTGCAAATCAAAACTTCTAGAAGATTTTTCAAAAATTCTTCAGTCTCACTGTCAGAAGTTCATCATTATAATCAATGTAACCCTTTTGTTGTGTGTTTCAGTGCACTAGCCTACCAACAAGGTTTTTTTTTGAACTTTACCCTGTGATGTGATAGCTCTTTGTTTGTACTCCAATATTTTATAGGCCTCCTTTGCTATTGTGCCTTATTGAAAACTCATGCCTTATTTGCTGTTCATTATTATCTTTTCAATATTTCTGCTTAAGATTCCTCATCCTCTTCAACATTTGTTTCAAATGATTTTTTTCTGCAAAAGTATGCACTTGCATTTTTGAAGGGAACTGGCACAGTGCTATTATCTAATCATTTTTTTCCAGTTCTCTAGTTTTCTGTCATGACCTGTGTGTTGTCTAAGAGAGATGTTTGCAAAGTATATTAGTTAAGAGTCTGCAGATCTCAAATGTCTGGCATGCAAGGATGATACAAACAGGTTTAATGACAGGAGAAGGTAGTCTTGAACTTCCGTTTACTTGTGAAACAGTAAAAATTAATAAATGGATGAGAAAGTCCATTACAAACACATATGATACACTGCTAAAGTCAAGCCTAAAACACAGTGCTGCTGTATTTTTAATACACTTGCCAAGTTTCATCTGCAAATTTCATTAATATATTCTTGTAGATCCAGGATGGCTTCTCCTCAGGAGTCTCTACTTTCTGGATCATAAAGTTGTCTTCACTATAATTTAGGAACCTCTGTGATGATGCATGTTCAGCTGTATTTGTTACTCAACAGATGTCTGGGTAGTTAAATTCCTCCATGAGCCTTTATCAGTACTTATATTCTAGGATTCCCAACTGGTTCAAGATGTACCTCTCCTAGTCGGCAGCAGTTGGCTTGTTCAGCATGGGTCTAGAGTGGCTGGTTGCCCTCACCACCACCAGTCTCGCTGCTCAGGTTGACCGTCTAGGCCTGGAGTCAACGTCTTGTTGGTTCCTGCTTAAGAAAGACTGGGTTGTAGGGGCAGCTGGGGATAGGTCCCATGTTCATAATTCTTGAGACCATCTGCTGCGGTAACTGTCGCAGCTCCTCCTGTGGGGCTGCTGCCTGGGCTTGCTGCTTCTCCATAAATTTCGACAACACCTGCTGCTCTCGCTATTCCTTCATATATTACACCTACACCAGAAGCTCGGAAACACGTGCTGCTCACACTTCATTTGAACAGCTACCTTCCCGACATAACGTGCTGATTCCAAAGCCGCCCCTTGAGGAGTTTGGTTTTAATAAAACAGTCGTGATAACGAGTTAACAATGCTGAGGGTGAACTTCTCTTCAGACCTACCCAGGGTTCTCCAGCCATCCCAGCTGGTCTTCCCACTCATCTCTTACCTTTAAGAACCACTTGTGCTCACCTTGGCCACTGGTTTCAAGGAGTCAACAGGATGCATTTAACCTCCTGCCAGAAGGATCAACACCCAAGAGCAGTGTGGGCAAGTTTTAGGCAAATGCTGCCAGCCTGCTCTATTCCCCTTAGTCTACTTCTTTGCATGACATATTAAGAAGCTTTCCCTAGAGCTGGTCAAAGAGTAAAATAATAACCTGATTTCCAACTAGAAATGCTGAATTTGGATCACTATGATTCACAGAGTCATAGTATTAGTTCCTAATGAGTATTCAGCCTACTGCTGGGTATCCGTAAAAATGCTCCCAAAACCTCAGAGTTTAAGGAATTTTAGTCTGAATGATATTCACCCAGGAATTCACATGTTGTCATTCTTTATCTAGAAGTATTTTTAATTCATAGACCAGAAAAAAATCCCAGTCACTTTTTGGTTTTCTGAGCAATGAGAAATGAATAAACACAGTGAAAATAAACGGCTCAGTTTGAGTAAGCTGAAAAGCAATTGTTCTCCTTCTGCACTGGCTGTGCACCCCTAAGTATTACATTTACAGGTGTCATAATTGGTTTGCAAAACATTTCTTATTAAAAAGAGGATTAAATTTCCTTCTCCCAGCAAAAGCACAGCTAAACTCTGCTGTAATTTCAACTAGTCTTGTTCTGCACTGCACTGCAGCAACTGGTGAAGTTGCTCCTCTGCCACGGGGAATTTTGACTCCACTACAGGTACCTTTCACTTTGTCTGAAGCCAAAGTGCTTCCTTCTCCTGCTGAAAAAGGGCAAGAAAGGAAGGAGGCGAGACAGTACCCTTTGAATACCCCCCTCAGTTTGGGGGATTTTGCCCTTCTGCTAATTTTTCTTCCCAGTCACTGAGACCATGCTGATAAAAAGCATGATTCGTTTCAGGACACTAACTACTCGCCATTTAAAAAGAAGATAAAGTGCAACCAAAAAGCATGGTTTCTTCCTTTTCAACAACTAAATTGATGTCCTTTGCCTACATCCCTCACCAAGAACCGGACTCCTCCTGGCTAGCTAGCAAATATCAAGTCAAACACCTGTTTACCAGACGCAGAGCTATGTGTCTGCCGTTGCCGATCCATCTGTGGAACATAAACATAACTTTCACCAGCTGCTTCTTTTAGCACGGGCTGGTAATGGAAGCCATTATAGACCATATCAACAGCATACTTTCCTAATAATCATGGGCCAGAGCATCACAGGGTGTAAACTGGCAGAGCCTCACGGAAGGTGATACTGATTTACACCATCAGGGGACCTCACCCTGCTGGGTTTGTTTTCTTCACACTCTTCTCCTTTTAGCACCCTTATTTTCCTTGTTTCTAATTTGTTTGGGGTTTTTTTCCCCCCCATTATATTATACTAATGAGGCAACATGTTGTGGAATAATTCCTGGGCCAGGCCCAAACAGTAATGGATAATTACCTTGGGTACCATACAGCCTCAATATTAATGACGCTAAAGAAAACCTCTGAAGATTCAAAGGTGTGATACTGCAAAGACTCCAACTGGATTTGGGCCAAATGCCCCAAACGTATAAACACGCTCAGCTCTATTGACTTCAGGAGAATTATGCCTGCTTTTGTTTGTTGCAAATGTGCTGTAGGGTGATTCACAAAATCATGCCCAACCACGTCCGCGCTCTCTAGATTTAAGCTGAGCTTGAAATCTCACCGTGCCAACAGCAGATTCTTTTTTGTCTTGCATGAAGGCTAGTGTGCTGCGACCGTAATTAAATTGCTGATAGATCTCCTTATGTCTCAGGATGCAGTAATGAAGCTTTGCTCTTGATGAGCACCAACATACCTCTTTTCCTGTGTCACATCAGTTAGGCAGCTCAGGATCTCAATGGTGACCCAAGACAATATTCGTCCTATGACCAGGCAGTTCATTCTCCCTTCAGTGTAAAGGGCAGAAAAGCCGTGGCACTTTTCGACTCTTCGTTTTCCAGTCAGGAGACAACCTGGAACTCACAAAAGAAATTACATTAGTACCTGAGGCTCTCAAATGGGAAAAACTTGTACAGCTTTAGAGATGTCAAATTTGGGGAAGTCCATCCTGTTGAGTTCAGGCCAGAAACAGCAGAAGTCCCAGAGACTTACCCATTAGAATTCGCTTTCCTCTTAGTAATTTTGTAACATATGCTGAACACTGAACTCTGCTTTCCAGGACTTTGGCAATTGCAAAAATCAACGCTCACCTCTAATATATTCCGACTTAAAGTGTGCAACCTTGTTTAAAATGCACTACTAAAGCACATATTTTCATGTATCGTTATGTCTAAATGCATGATAGCCAGGTTGAAAATCAAATTATCTGTGTTAAGGTGAATATTACAATGTGACTACTGCCTGCTGTGCCGCGAATGAATCTTGTAAACACAATCAAATCCCTCTCTTTCTCTCCCTCTCACACACAGAGAGAGACACATGCACGCCCTTGCACAAGAAAAGAGATTCTTCACCTTCTGCCATCGTATTGTCACAGCAGCTCATGTTTATTGTGAATGACATCTTCAGCTAAAACTCAGCGTGAGCTCCAGTATGCTGGAGCTGAACATCCTACCAGGAAAATCAGCAGTGACATTAAAGTTGTTTCATGAATAATGAAAAAATAAATATCGCATTTACTGTAGGTTCACGAAATGCTCTGTTTAACTAAAAACGTTTGCAGAGAAATTCCAGGTCTCTGAGGGTAGATACTATTTTATTAACTGTGGATAGAGAACTTATTTAGATGGAGCTGTTTTCATTATACTGGTAATTTTCTCAATTATACAAATGAGAGAACATGTGACCAGTACTATTAGGAGGATACAGACTTCTCTTTCACAAAACTCTCAACTTTCAGAAAATCACAAACCAGCAAACCCTCCATGCCTGCAGTCATGGAGTCTTTCAGCCGCGTACATCCTGTATAAGGAGGTTTAAATATGTCTCCCAAGTCCAAAATTTGTGTAACAACACTTTTAATCATTTATGGGGGCAAAAAGGCTTCAGAGACAGTAATGCAATTATATAAGTGTATAATGTGAAAGAGAATTCAATTGTCCCGACGCTATACAAGGCAAGCTTATTACAGGATCCCGGCAAAAGACACTCCAAAGACAACTGCACT
This sequence comes from Antrostomus carolinensis, assembly GCF_000700745.2. Classification (NCBI taxonomy): domain Eukaryota; kingdom Metazoa; phylum Chordata; class Aves; order Caprimulgiformes; family Caprimulgidae; genus Antrostomus; species Antrostomus carolinensis. Next base: position 51,913 of record NW_010322308.1, read on the forward strand.
GGATCCAGAATTTTGCTGGCAGTGTCAGTGCCTGTTCCTGCCAGCCGTCAGAAGTTCATAATCACAAATTTCAGGGAGAAGAAACAAGCCTACTTTGAATTACGGGGTTACAGTGACCAGAGGTTTATATAAAAGTGATTTGTAGTGGAAATGCTATATTTTGTCCTATTAAGGACTGAGCAAACATGCTTTTTACACAGCATTAATGTGTCAGGCAAAAGTGAAATCTTCCAATGATTTCAGGCTTTGTGCTAGAGTGAAAATTGTGATTCTAAAATGCAATGGTTTTTAATGCAACGCAAATATGCTTGCTGAATAAATGGCATACAGTCTCATGACTGTCCCTGAAAAAAAAAAAAAAAGGGCTGTTATTCAACATCCTTTGGAATGTTTCATCCATATTCATAGCAAGAACCCTGAGAAATGTTCCAAACCACCAAAAGTATGAAAACTAATACCAAATACATTGTCAATATCCTAGTAAATACTGCTTATCAGCATGGAAATAGTTATTTTCAGCAGAACTTCCTGAACAGCAATCATAAATAATCAGCTTCATCAATAGTGCAATTAGTAAGTACAGGCTTAATATTAGTGATTCAAAAGACCCACCTTCTCTCTCAAGGAGGGTGAACAGATTTGGTTTTTAGCTTTCACTGAGGCAGGCACAAAAAATAGTGTCTTCTCCATAAACCTAGGTCTTCCATTTTTTTTATAGTGTACTTTATGACTCCTTTCTTGTCAGATCAAGTTGCCTCTATTTCCTATTCATAGAGAAATGCTCGTTTCCTGTTTAAAAACACACATGTATTTACTCTTATTTGTTTAACAACTTTCTAAATAGCGGTGACAAAAAGAGCAGTAAATAGAAATAATCCACTTTATGGGCACCTGTACACAAAGCCTCAACTTCTTCTTATTCTTTGCCTTTAAACAAGACAGAAAATTAAGAGTATTTTTTTTTTCTTTTTGACATGTGCCAATGCTTGCAGCAAAAAAAAATAAGGAAACAAGTCTAAGGTATGTGATCTCTTTAGGTTTTCACTACTGTCAGGCAGGCTTAGGCAGGTGGTTTAGAGCTCCTCCTTACTGGCTGCAAAGCCAAATCATGAATTGAGGGAGGGCCAGCACTTAGATCTGACACACAGGAGGAGGTGCATCAGGTATCCCTTGTCATGCAGTCAAGAAGAGTTAAAAGTAAGCAACTGTATGAGCGAGTAAAGCCACGTATTAATGGGGAACGTGTCCGTCAGCAGCAACGCAAGCTGTGTTTCTCTCTATTATACAGGAAAGGTAAAAGTATTCTACTAGGTCACTTAGTTACTTCAACCAGATGGAATCCAAAATGTTCAGAAAATTAAAAATCCATTTATTCCTCCAAAGTTGCATTCCATCTGTTTTCAGACATTTATGGAATCTTTTTGCATACAGGATATGGCAACCACTGGTGCCTTAGAAATATTTCTTCCCCGTGCAGCTCACAGGAATCCAGGCTGGATATAGACAGTACTGGAGTAAGCCCTTTTTTTCAGGTGCTCTTATTTCTCTTCAAAATATGGGAAACTCTGGTCTTGTTTTAAATAGAGGAATCATAAAATCTAGTGTATTATTGTCTGCAAAAATGCAACAGAACTTTTAATCTATTCCCTGCTCTTTCCACCTTGAAAATTTTAACTTTCCTGCCAGTCTGTTTCTCATTTTCAGCTTGTGGAGACAATAAGAATGATTCAGATGCTATGAAGGAATGCAGCCTGGCATGTAGAAATCTCCACCCTGAAGATAAAAGTGACAAAATTACCCCTGGAGTTATGAGCTCTAATCCTCATCAATCATTTTTCAAGAAATGATTTTCAACTGCATCTTGTGCCTAGATCTAACTGGGGTATGGTCCCCTTCCTTCTATCCTTATTCTCAGTATCTTCAGCTTCACCAGATGGAAGGATATCATCTGGCATGCAGGCCAGGTCGAATCTTCTGTATGGGACACAAACACCCACATTTCCTCTGTTACCTTAGGACCTTCTTTCCTTCGCAGTCAGAGGCTCATCCAACAGTCCAGCATCAGCGAGCATTATCCTGCTTGGTGCTGAGAAGGTTTTATCCCCTGGTGAAGCTCACCCATAAGGTAAGTACAGGGTATACCTATATTGTCAGCTAAGTTATACTCTCACTTCTCTCCTGATTATCCATACCTCACGTCCAGTCACTCCCAGCTTCTGCATTGGAAGGAGTCAACTGTATCCCTTTGAGCTTAAAGACAATCAGCAGGTAACTCTGCCCCAGGACTCTTTCTTATAGGTCAAAACCACACCAGGTTTGTGGGTCTTTCAGAGTCCTCCAATACTACACCAGCAGTCCTTTGCACCATAAACACCCTTCATGCCCTCATGCCAAGGCCCAGATTACCACAGAGTACGCAACTCGTGGGGATACACATCTTCCATTATCTACATCTGCATTTTGTTCACCTCCCCAAATCATCTGGGTAACTGGCAGGTGACTGTCATGTGGAAAGACAAAGCACAAAAAACCCCAAGGCAGCACATCAAAAAGCAGAGAACTGGCCTTTAAGTGCAAGATTGCTTTAAAAAAAAAAAAATACTGAAAAGGAAAATCACAAATGGTGGATGATGTGTTTCGGTCTTTGAGTTTTGTTTTGAATGTTGGGTCATGTCTTCAACATTTTCTTCTGCAATGCCAAGGGCAGGAAAAAAAATAAAGGAAGTTCATATTTGTACTTAGTCTCATGCCGTTCAAAGCTGACACTTAAAAAACCCCCCCAAAACCCACACACAAATTCAGTGAGAGTACTGCAAGACTCTTACTGAAAACTGGTACGAGTGACATCAAGTTCTGCTATAACAAGCCTGTACTTTTCATCACTCCAGATTTGAAATCCATCAGGTTTGACTTTGGGGTTGAGGAACACATGCTAAAAGACCATATTCAATCAAGAGCAGAACCAGAGACTAGATTTCCTCCTTTTTTTGGAGAAATATTCTCCTTCAGTCATTGGGAAAGCTGACACTGAGAAAGCTTGCTGCCCAAGATGGACAAAATGTAAGAGGCAAAACTAGAAAAAAACCTAAGTGGTGCAAGAAGGGCTGCTGAGGAGCATCCCGAGAGTGCATCCATCCACATGAGGCAGGCACACATCTCCCTGGGTCTCATCTTCTGTCCACACAAATAGAATACCTCTCTCTCAAGAGTTAAAACTAATTTAAGGTTTCCTTTGATTACACAGAGTGTCTTGGACCCACACACCTCCTTATCAGCTGAAGCGCCTGCACTGCTTCTCTTCAGCTTCCCCCATCCATCCCCTGCTAAGTTTAGAAGAAAAGGCAACAGCTGTGGCTACTGACAGAACAAGGTTGGCAGCTGCAAAACTGAGATGCCACATTTCAGTATATAATTTTCTTTCCACAGTGTCTCTCCCTAAACTTTCCTCTTTAAGAGGCACTTAAAATCCATGTGTCTGACTCAATTATTGTTATTGTAGCTACGGAACAGAATGCGATGCTGATGAGGGCCTACCTGTCTAGTTAGCTTCCCTTTCTGGATGCTTTCTTTCTTTGATTCATCATTGCTTGTGACACATGTATTGTCTAAACTGTGTTCAAGAACAAGTCTCTAATACATTCAATGGAAGAAGGTGAAAAATCAGAAAACAGTGTTATCAGTTGCATGCAAGAATCTGTGCGCTAACTTTAAACATCCCATTTCTGAGAAATATCTGACACAGAAAGCACGGTTTCATTGCAAATTAAGAATAACATTTGCAGTCAAATTAAGAATAAAATTTCTTTTGCTTCCTTTGATTAGGAGAGCACCGACATTGCATAAAAGCTCGTTCTTTATGAACTCATCTAGAGATTCTGCGTTCCTTCAGCATTCGGTACATTATCAAATCATATCCGAAGTACTATGAATTCATGCCCCAGAGGGCATGAACCCAAATTTAAAGTCATCATCATTCTGTATATTTTCTGCTCAGTTGAAGGTTTTACGATACAGGCTGAATGTCTTTTCAGGACAATCCTAAAAATAAGCTAATGCAGTGGGGACTGAATTTATTGGACACATACACTCACCTTCAGTTGATGTTCTCCCTAGGTCAGTTCTCATGTGATTGGCAAGGGATCGTGACAGCTTGTATCTTCCTATGAGAAACCTGTGTAGACACTGGTAATTAGAACTGCCACTCAGTCCTCCCTGACAACAGCTACTGCAGTGGCTCTGGGCCTCTGAACTAGCTACTGCCTCTGGAAAATCCTGTTTCCCGGTGTCTTCTCCTCCGTAGGCACATACCTAATTGCATGTAAACATTCTGTAATTTATTACGCGACACAAAAACATTGGTACCTTCAAGCTGAAAATACAGCCATTGATAAATACCAAAAAACTCCAATTCCAAAGTGTCACCTACAATGTAGCTCTCCAACTGCCTTTCCTGACTGCTTGCTGAACTAAGGATACCTCCTCAGTAATGGAAAAGCTGAGAAGAGTCTCAGTCTCTTGTTTAAGGAGCCGAATTCTTAATCAAAGCTATGAGTGGTAAGGCTTTTAAGTCAATTCAGTTTTGGGGAAAAAAATTACTCTGTTCAGTTGGGAAATATCAGTGTATTTTGTCTGTAGTATTCTACCTCAATAAGTATGAGAATAGAAAAATGTTCAATTACCTATTAGTATATTTTTACTTGTAACTGATCTATTCAGAAACTGCTAATGACTGCCACTAACAAAGAAAAGAAAATAGAAGTAATGCAATAGGAAAATGAAGTAATTTCACAGCTGCATTTGCCAGAGACTAAGGATAAGGGAAGATGTTTGGAAATATTTCCTTGTACTAGGAGATCTACAGAATGAAACTTGGATCCTATTCTCGGCTTTGCTGCAATTTGGAGGTATCATTTCAGATACAGCTTCCTTGTCTGTGAAATGGGGCTAACAATAGAGCTGGAGTTTCCACGCACGGTGCCCAGTTATTTAGATCTCATCATGTTAAATAGCATCTTTTTTCCCCGCAGTAGAGAAAAAAAGAGCCAGAGCGAGGCGGTTAGGAATTGTTGAGCTCCAGGCTTGAAAAGGCGGTGAAATCTAATCTCCAGACCATGGAAATCAGTGGAAATTGACTTCAAAACACTGTTGATTTCAGTGGTTTTGGGATCAAGGTTTAGGAGAACAAACCTACCGCATGAAGACAAGTCTGTTTCCCAGAGCAATGCCTGACTTCTTGATAGGAGCAGCCTGCCAGACAGCAGCAGACTGGACCTTTGGGGCAAAGCTATGCTGAAGGGTTGTATGTAGTTGTAGGGTGTCCGGGAGCATCTTGGGGAAGGAGCTCCCCCTCTGCTCGGAAAATATCTGGCACCTGACCAGTTGTGCAGAGTCCTGAGGAGAAGCAAGGAAGCCTGGCTGTGTGGGAAGGAGCAGGCACAGGGACCTGCTCCTCCTTCCTACCCTTTCCCCGTCCCTCAGCATCAAGCCTGCCGGCTGTGGGAATTTCTGCGTCGTGCAGAATCACATGCAGAGCACTGAGCACGCCAGAGCTGGAAGGCATCACAACCGCTGCAATGCTGAGCTCATTTTCCCAGTAACAATCCAGTCCAAGAAGAGCACAGCACAGCTTATTAAGCATCTTGATCAAGTTTTATGTAACTACTCTTTTAAAAACCAACCCAGAAATGGCAGTGCTGTATTTTTAGACAGATATGACAAGGGTACTCCCATATATGTGCTTCAAAATGAATGCGGTAGTGTCATCACGCAAGGGGGTCAGAAATTATTGAGTGAATAGTACAATCTCCTTTTTAGACGTCTATGATAGCACGGTGGCAGTGTAGCTGTGCTGTATTTGGGTAATGCTTCAGCACAGTGCACAGGGGAGTCAGCATGGAGCTCTTATCCCTGTTCGTGGACACTTCTCGTTGAAGCGTCCACCCACCATGGACACAACACACCCTTCACTTCTATCATCGTTAAACTATCTGTTCCCTGCATCGAGATCCAACGCCAAGCCCACAGATGGCTACTCCATCGGCTGCACCCAGCTAGCAAAGGATGTGCAAGACCCAATGTGTCGGTAGTGCCAAGCTCATCCAAGAGAGCTCATAAACCTCTTAGGGATGGTGGGGGACAACAACATGAAGATGTAAATAGCAAAGTACGTACTATTAATCTGTGGAAAAATGCATTTTAGAAATGTTACAGAAAGCTCAGAACTTATTATTGCATATTATTGCAATCGAAGGTGACGCAGGCGGAAGATGAAATCTAAAGGAAATCACAACATCTTAAGCACTGAAGTACAGTTATGGCAGCCAAGTAATTAGAACTCTCTCCTTTTAGACAGCACGCAGTATCACCATGAGCTTAATTACTCGTGGTGTCCATTGTATTCCAATTTCAAAACAAATAAGCTTTTCCTTATTCCTCTCCCCCATCACTCTTCACTACTGTGCAATAATCTCTATACTAGTTTTCCATGTACTAGTAGGACAGGTACCTTCTGAGAAAAATATTCTGAATTAAAGCTGGTTGCAATTATTTCTTTTAATGTAACTGTTTAGCTACTAGCAGAGCCTGATTAACAGAAAAAATCTCTTCTAGAGAAATTTGTGAAGTGTTCCTTTTCAGAGCTGTTCTTGTCGGCCACTCTTTCCAGTGACCACTCTGTCTCAGCTCCAGCCTTTCCTGTTTCTTGTTGACGTGGTAAAGGAACTGGAGTAAGCGTGCACCAAAAAGGTACTAGTAGTCAATCCCTAATTACATTTGAGCCCATTTCAGTTCAGGTTTGATGCTAGAAATCTTACTAACTTTGAGAAGTACCTCATTTCCACTGCTACGGTCATGAATATCAGCATCTCTTCCAACAGGAGAAGGTCAAAACTGTTCTGAAGGTCTCCAAGAGCACGAAGGACGATTCAGCTGCTACCCTGGGAACGTTCCTAGCTTACATAACATAGAAAGACAGCTAGAAAATCATTCTTGCTGAACCTGACTAAAAATATGTTTGCAACATCATTAATGGATTCTATTTCCTGTAACTGAGAGGCAATTTGATAAATCATCCTTTGCCATAGTGCCACTAATTGCAATGAATTCTGAAAAAAAAAAAAATCCAAAATTATTATTTTTTTTTTAGAAAAGCCACAAATCCTGAAGGTACACTGCTGGCAAGCCCTCGAGTGTTTATTTTACAAGCCAAGCAATTTAAATAATCCCCAAGTTCATTATGTTCAGCTAGATGCTCAGGAGAGGTCTTCTCTTCCATTGGTTTCCAAGAATACACCAATATAGAGTGTCTTATTTTTCACAACTGATAGGTTTTGTGCGGCTGGGACTAAATTACAGTAGCAGGATTTTAACAACTGCGGAAAAGACTATAAAACTTTCTGCCCCTTATTAACTACAGGGTGACTATTGGGTTTACGGGCAATGTTAACATTGCAGCATAGGAACAAAAACATTGTAAACTGTCTCCAAAATGTTGGGAAGCAATTTTCCCCACGAGAGGCAGGGGGCCCTTCCAATCCCGGTAAGGTATGGAAAGGGTCATGTGGCACACGTGTAAAACTAGATTAAACTCTCTGTTGCTAAGTAATTAAACCTAATTATAAACCTGGGCAAGTGCTAATTTTAAAACTGAGCTCCCTGTTCAGAGCTCCAAAATCTGTATTCAGAGTTCATGGAAAATGAAAACTGCCTCTTTAAAAGAAATCAGCTTGCAGCTCCCCAGAACGGAGCCCCTGGGCAAGTGGTTCAAAATATGATTTTTATAAACAAATCTGACATAGCAAACTTAATGCAAAACCCTATGCATATAACATCACTTATGTGTGCAACTCGTTTAAATTATAGCTGTAGAGAGAAGGAAATAAAACTGGCATATTAACCTTTGGCACAACAGTGCTCACATACTAGCGATGTTCAGCAGCAGATGATATTATTGTGACTCCCACTAGTATTGTCACAGTGAAGGGTCTGTCAGAATTCATGTTCGAAACCTCTACAGTCAGAGTTTATTAATTCAGCCAGGAGCATCCATTCCAGACCTACCTTGGCATGTACAGTCTTCAGAGCAAAATCTTTTTTTCTGCAACTTCCCTTTCTCCATCACCACTGTATTTAAAGTCACTGAATGCAAAAATAAAATAAAAAAAACAGAAATTAATGAAACACAGCATTTCCACATCACCATGATAGTGAATGCAAAAATAAAATAAACCAGAAATTAATGAAATATAACATTCCACAGCTTATTGCCATAAGCTCATTGAATGCCCGGTTTCTCAAATGTCCTTTTTAACGAATGGTCTGCTAACTCTTCTTTGAGAGAGAGGACCCTTTCCACTAGTTCAAAAGGACAAGTTAAATGCATAAGGAAAACAGACTTAAAAAACCAAAAAACAAGTTACAAATTAAATTTAAAACATTCTCCTGGTTTTTTTGTGAATGCTCCACATTATTGAATACATCCCTATGTAATTAACAAAAGCATCATGTAAAAGGAGCCTTCCTTGTTAAACAATGACATACTGTCAGTAGGTCACTCAGGCCTTGGTGTATGTTCTGGTCACAGGTATATGCTCTAAAACATTTTGGTCAGAAGTTTCGGACACAGGATTTGCACAACAGCTCGAAGCATCTGGTGATTTGGTTTCTTCACGCATCTTGAAAGTGAGAAGTTGTTTGTTATATATGAGGGCCACGAGACTTACCTGTTCCGTGATTTCACCTGTTGAACAATTAACCTGCAGAGAGATGGCAAACGGAGACAAAACCCAGCCCAGGTCCAAGAGACAACATGTCCTGGCTCCTTATTTCAGAGCCTGGCTCACAAAGGGAAAGCATTAAGCCAAACACTTCACAGCTAAACAAGTCTGCAAAGTTGACACTGAGCGTAGCAATCCTGAGAGACATACACATGACAGCAAGGCAAGTTTTGGAATCCCACTGCATTTCCCTCACCTGTGGAATGGAAGGGAAACAAGTGCTGCTGCTGTGCTGGAGGATACAATGGTTGAAATTATCATCTGGTTATTGGCAAAACCATTAGATCTGAGAAAAGTTACTTTGCCAAATATCACAGGGCCATAGCAAGACACATTTATATTATATACATTTAAATGACATCTAGACAGATTGGTCTGAGCAATCCTCACTGTCTCTACATTGTGGAATAATCCTGAGAGCCACCTCTACTGCCCCATCTCCCTTCTGCCTGCAACCTCTGGGGCCAAGCCATGACATGGGCAGTGGTAAGCAAAGGAATTACTGATGTACTCTTAGTATTGTGGGATTAAGGATGCGATGTCTTTTCCACCCTTACTTCCTCCGATAAAACTGCAACAAATCAGGACTGCAGGAGCTGCTATGCGAGCTGTACCCAGCACGGGGCCGGGGATCAGTGCACGTGAAGTAGAAGAGAAAAAACACAGATTTTGAGTACTAAAAATAAGCTGCGAAGAAACTTAATCCTCAAAGGTCAGATGCACATCTGAAAGGCCCAGGCCATGCCTTTGTATCAGAATGTTACAACATTAGCCCTAATGACTTAATAGTTTTGCCCTTGACTTGTGTCAACAGGAACCTATCTTATTACATGGTAAATTAGTTGCTTCCAGCCTAGTCCAGACTCCTGGGTGATGGGAAGACAGAGGCACTTCTAGCAAAATTAGAAATGTCTCCTAGTACCTAAACAGTGTTGCTTAGTAGCATTTAGTTGCATTTTAATTTTTGTACATGTGTTTGAGTAAAGGAAGGCTGGGCACAGCATGGGGAAGAAGTTACCATGCTTGGCATTCAGGAGCCCAAATTAAAAGGAAGGCATCCCTTTGGCTTGCTGTTGTGCAGTGTCATCAAAGGTCATCGTCTGCTGTCGCTATCAAGGGATAATGAGCTCGGGTCACCCCTAATGATGGTAGGCTCTAGGTAACAGAGGAGGCTTTCTTCAGCTCCTTCCCTTCTCCTGAAGTCTGAATCCTTTACAGACGTTCTGCACATCCACACAGAAACAGTTCCCAAGCCTGGCACAGCACAAAGCCTCCAGGTGACAGAGGCATGGTAGGCTGCATTGGTACCGAGCTATTCAGAGCCTCTCCTTCCAGAAAACAAGGACAACCAGTAGCTTCTAAAAGAGTTACTGTTACCAGGCAATTGTCTCATTCTATTTAAACTGAGAAATTCTGTATTTTCTGATTTATCTGGAAGGCTTTGTTTCACATGTGTCCTCAAAACCTGTCTCCTGTCAGCTAGACAAAGGGTTACTTTTCACAATAAACACACAAGAGCAGAGAGACATGCTTCTCCAGCTATGTAAGTCTTCTTTAAGGAGTTTTACAGGCAAGTAAGATGCAGCTCCAGACACTAGACTTTTAAATCATTTAAAGCTGACATAAGCTGATCCTAGGCACAGTTTATAATCATGTTTTTACTCTTCAGCTCTGACAATTACAAATTGTTTGTATTAGCTCCACAAGTATTCCTATTCAGCAGTATCGTCAAAGCCCATTCATCCCGCTCTCCTAACAGCACACCAATCCTTTGCATTACCAGCCTCCATCCATAAACTTCATCCAACTGTTACCAACCACGCAGGAAGGGGCAGGAGAGATCTACAGCCTGCAAAAGAACCCCCTCATCTGCAATCTGTGGTAGCTGCACTTTCCCATGTTTCAATGGGGTTTTCAGACCATCTCAGCTCGACAGGAAGAAGCCTGGCATCCTCTTAAGCGTGCTGCACTTTTAACCTCTGAAGATGTTCAAAAGAAAAAGGGGAAAAAAATAATAAATGAAAGGTTTTAACCATTTTGCATAAAGTTGCATGAAAAGTCTTGGGGCCTAACTTGACTGGAACTGTTTTAAGTACTTCTCTACTACAGCAGCGGTGCGTCATATGAAAGGCTTTGTTTGGCATCTATCCACAGTTATAAATAAAAAACATATTTATCTTTGGTCATGCATATAATTCAAAAGTCGGACAGAAGAAACCTTTTTTTCTCCTTTTAAATCTGTAGCAAGCCCAAGATAAATTCTTATAAATTATTTCATTTAAAAGGAGGAAAAGAAAAAAAAACAATAACAAAATAGATTGGCTATTTGGAAATCTGGAAAACAGATTATTTCTTTGGACGGAACAAAGTGTGTGTATGTGTCATCATGACTTTAAACAGTTCCACGGTTCCCCATGGAAATACTTAATTGAAGCTAATAAGATGTGGAGTTATCAGTGGTTTGCCATGATAGATTTCATATGGTCTCTCCAAGATCTTTTACCTCCTTTAAAACCTACTGACCTAACATCGTGTTAACTGGTGATCTAAGCAGCAACCACCACAGATACTAAATCCGAGTGAAACCCTACTCACAGAGGGGACAGGAGTTTGGGCAAATCCCTTGTAACTCCAATCTCTACACAGCACAAACACTTAAACTCCTGATTTGTAGCATGTATGATGACCTCCCCTAGAAACCTTCAAACGGAAGACTTACTTGCCTCTTACCACTTGCAGCAATTCTCATGCTTCATAAGGTGATCCTACAAGCTCACCCCTGACACCGCAGAGGACCAGGCCCATCTTCTTCCATTGAGCAGAGTAGCTGATCACAAGTACATGCTAAGAAAATTTTTAAAAATTTTTTAAAAATTTTTAACTAGTTACAACAATTAAAAAACCCATGCCTTTCTTACATCTCAGGTTAGAAAAGTAAATCCCTGCTGTATTTGAGCTGGATATACAGTGTCCATAGACGGCGGGACATCGTTAACCATAAGCACGTATCTATACAACCTAACGGAGAGCCACTAAAACCTTCTGCGTGTGCAGAAACAGGTTACTTGGCAGCTGCAAAGTGCAGGTGCTTTGTAAGCATCTGTATATACCCATTTCTGATAATATCTCAAAATAAATCTGGCTTGAGCCAACGTCTCTGTGTCACTATATGTGATTAAACCATTCTGAAGTTTAAGGAGGAGGAAAGGTTTTTCCTATACTGATAGCAGCAGAGTTTATAAAGGACTTTGGGTAGAGGTAATCTGCGTAACTTTGGCACTCATTTCACACCTACGTTTTAGGTAATTAATTAAACTGTCTTCCTAAAATTGTCCAAAATCAAAGCAGCTTATCATCACTTCCCTTCAGGAAAAGAATTCTGTAGACTTTTCTGGTATAACCACCTTTTGCCTCCAGTAATTTTTTTTTTCCTGAAAACTTATTCCCTACGCCTGCAAGTGCATCCACTGCGTATGTTTCTTTTTAATATTAAAATTTCGAATATCCCAACCCCAGTGATAAAGTCAAGTACCTGTCTGTGGGCTGCAGGGTCAAGTTCAGTGTACCACCTATCAGTAATTACGTCCGTCAGCAGCAAGCACAGTGCATTCATTAACCTATACGCAACCTTGGTAATTAACTTACACTGACCAGTACTACATTCAGTATTAAAGAAACTGCATGCAAATACCATGATTAAGAATACAATAAATGCAATGGGCTAACACTGCATTTGGAAATAGTTGAAGTCAACATAAAGAGTGAATCGTAAAATGGAACAACTCCTTTGCAGCTGCTTATGGGCAGGGACAGCCTGGGGAACCGATGTTCAGGATTAATACAACCTTCTTTAGGAGATGAACAAGGTGAGGAGGAGCCTTGTGTTTGTTTTGTAGCCAGTAGTTTTGTAGTCTGTGACACCTCTGACTCCTCATCCACTATATAGGGAAGCGAGGGCAACTGGGCTCCTAAATCCAGTATCTTGTGTAGTCAGGAAGAAAAGAATCCAGGCTGAACTTTGGGGCATATTTCTGTTACCAGCTTCCCTGTAAGACAGTCTATAACTTTACACGTGCTCCTTAAAATGCCAAAGTGCCTGAGATTTACAAGGTTAGCAATGTAGGCTGCTGTAAGTGGCACGCAAACTCAGATGCTGCGGGATTCTTTACCGCGGCAAGTTTTCATCCACCCCAGCATATGGACAAACTGAGCAGAGGAGAAGCAAGCCTGATTGTAATTACATTAAGCACTCTGGCAATAAGGAAAAGTCTGTACTTGTACACAGATGGCTTTATGTTACAATGCTATAAATGTGCCAAGTTTCATGGCTTCACCACATGATGCAGGGAAGGGGCTTGATCCAAAGTCTGTGCAAGCCTGCTGAAAAGCTCTCACCGAGTTCAGTGGGTTTCCAGCAGGATAATGAGAAGTCCACTGGACACACCTGGCCAAAGTGAGTAAGAGCCTTTTGTACTAAAATGTAATTATTTTTAGACCATTTTTAGTCTGGTTTGCTTTTTTTTTCGTCCAAGTCTTCATGCTTTGGTGACTCTGTTTCCCTTTAAAGAAGAAACAATGAAGACCAGTTTGGGTTGATTAAAATGACTTTGCCCACTGTAGCTCTCATCTAAGCTGGAAACCTAAACTTTGCAGACCTCATGAAAAATACCTGGGGGAAAAAAACCCCTACATTTTTATTCTATGAGGCCTCCCAAGTCCTTCTGGTGTTTTTGATTCAAGTCCTGTTTTCTGTGACCCTCCCACCCCTAATTCATGAAGGTAAGAGATTTTTAAACTTACTTTGGAAGTCCTTAGTTTAGAAAAATAAACAAAAATTCTGTCAACCCATTCCCCAGTGTCTCACCATAACTTATTTTAGAGTAATAAATCTTCACCCTGACAGATCTCTGATGATGCATTACATTAATATATCATAATGACAATACTTGTGATATATTATGGATATATTTTCTGAAAAGGATATCACCTATACATTCCATCTTCCCAGCACAGCAGAAGACTGTTTGGGAAAAGGGGGAGAAGGGGAGGTAAAGGATGTTCTTTACCCAGAAGGCAAAATCTCACAAGGGAATGTGGAATTAAGTTGATTGCCCTTGTTAAAATACCAAAGAGAACAAGAAATAAAATGCCTTCTGGGTACCAACAGCTTCTATCAATAAGATGACCTGTTTGCTCCTCAAATACTGGAACAGAAAAAGGAAATTCTTTAATATACTTGTATCAGTCACGCTAATACAGGAGAAACAGACTCCAGGAAGTAATCACGATGACTTGGATGGGGTTGAAAGACTGTGATAATGAGAGGTGCAATATTTAAAGGGTAACTAAGGCGGTCTACAAACAGAAATAACTGTCAGCCTTGGTGAATAATCTGGTGAGCGTTGTGTACACTCCAAAGAGTCACCTATGACTGACACAAACCAAAATCTTTTCAGTGCCTGAGTACGGACAAGGTGATGACAGGGCTTTTCAGTAGGAAATAAAGTTAATTTCTGACACGGATATCTGGCCTTCCACAACAGCACTGCATGTAAGAACCAGATCACAGGCTGGTGTTTGCTGTGCTAGGCTCTGCACAAACAGAACAAAGACAACCCTGGCCTCAACCCATTTAAACTCGATTTCCAAGGTTTAGAATACAAAATCAGCCTCTGGCTTAGAAGAGCTTGTTGCCTGGGAAGAAGGTAGTAGTAACTTTGCTCTAAAGGCTCATCTTGAAAATATGACTGTGTGGGCTGAACAGTATGAGATTGACAAAAACTTCTGACAATAACTGGTCCAAAGGAGCCCTGAAACACTTGGCTTGCACACAAGTAACTCTGACAACCACCTCAGCGCCCCTCTTCTTGGCATAAAGATTGCAAGGACAGTCAGAACCTGCCTTGAGCTTACCTACAGCCTTCTTTCTTCAAAAACATGGTCTTTCCACACACTATCAGGGCACTGCATTCCTAGTATTCAGCTTAGGTACAGAGAAAAAAAAGTGCAACAATGGGCTTCTGGCTTTTTAGGGGTTCTGATAGTGATCCGATGTGTTGGTGAAAAACTTGACTTTTGCAAAACACGGACAGTTGACTCCCTTCAACATTGAATTGCTGTCAGCTACCTACAATCCACAACCACCTGAAGCCCATTTGGACCATGCTGTCAAGATTCCCGAGGTCTTATGCTGTGTGTGATTGGCAGAACTGCCTGAGAATAAATGCCTTCAGTGACCTCTCCTCTCACAGACTTACCCACAGGTACCCACTCTGCCACTGAAATGGAGTCTACTGACAAACTTTCTGGCCAGGCAAATACTCACCTGTATCTCTGCACAGGACCAATGCGAAGAAGAGCACACAGAGCACCTTCTGTTTCTGTCTGGTCTTACTGATGCTGCACCAGAGGGGTAGATCTGATGCCTGTTTTCTGAAACAGCTCGGAGACCTGATGTACTCCTTTATTAGTTAAAAGAATTAGTAAACAAAATTCCTGTGAGACACTTAATGGGACAAAAAGACGTCATGATTAAGATTCACAGAAAAGGATTAGATAAGAGTGAAATCCAAAGAAATATGTATCTCAGTATCTATTTCAGCGGGCAATCAACCCAGCTGACAAACAAAATGAGTTTGAAGGTAGTGGTACTAACATTAGCTTCAGAAGAAAGTTCTGCATAAAGAGAGGCCTTAGACTTTGCTGGTTTGACTTTGCTAGAAACACTTGAGAGAAGAGTCCCAGATTCCTGATAGGGAATGGCGGGTCTCTCTCTGTCTCAGAAATGTTGAAGATGGAAACATCAAGAGTGCAAGCAAAACAACGGGAGAGTCACTGTTAGTCTGTTGGATGCATGAAAACAAGCAAGAACAAGGCAGTGCCATGAACATGAATGTGACTGGAGTTTTTCTGGAAGGTGCTTATTGACCTCTGCATCTTCAATCTGCAGAAAAGATCTAAGTTATAATGACTATAGGAAGCCACTATGTGATAGCCCTGGTGCCTTGCTAACCAGGCTATCTCCAGAAGGCCCATTACAGGCAAAAAGAAAAAGGTTCTAATAGAAATCAGCTGATACAATCAACCCTACTAAATCCACTGTCACTTTTCTACGACCACTTGCAAGAGCCTATTGTAATGTTATTTTGCATCGCAAGCATTTGTCCTTTCGTTGTTGAAGGGAAACAACCAGCTCATTTTGTAGACGAGCCATCAGTTTCTGGATACTGCTGCTCTGCGTCAAGCAAACTGCATTACCAGGTCCCATCAACGCCAGATTTCTTGGGCATGCCAGATGTCCTCTCACTTAGAGAAGGGAAAAAAAAAAATAAATAAAAATATCAGTGTCCTCAAAAGCACCAAGAAAAATGCTAACTGACGTGCACTGGGGCCAAATATATACTTAGGAGTTATAAAAAAACCTCTTCTTACTGACTTTACAGCAGGGATAGCACTCCACTTTTTGTCAGCAATACAAAAACGCTATTTTCTGTCCTAGCCCAGCCTGTCCTGCTGTCCTACCCCAGGGTGAGCTGGGGAAGTAATAGTGCAAAAGCTTTCCAAAGACACTCCACGTAAACAAAGCAGAGCTCTCTCTATATTTTTCTCTGATGTCTTCTCTTCTTAGAACCAACTTTTGCTCTTTTTATCAAACACAGCTCTGGATAAGATGCTGTAATTTTAGTTTCTGATAGAGTCTAAAGTGATTTTCCTGTGTTCAGTTGTTCCTGGCATTGAATATTCATAGCACAGTTCTGTTCCTTTTCACCCTCTTTTGTCTGATGATGTTGTTGTAAAAATTGAAGAAGGGTCACAACTGTACTGCCTTTCGTGTAGGAACGCAGTGACTTTCAGGTTCACTTTTCAACCCAGTGATATGGGTTTAAAAGAATCTATTAGAAGAACTGAAACAGGGCACCTTTATTGCTAAGGCTAGCTGACTCAAATGATTTTATTAGAATGTTCTTTGTTATTTTTCTGTGTATGTTAGGTGAGAAGCACATACAGAAAGTCTTGTTAACCGCCATACAAGCCACAGATTCATACTACTGTGAAAAAAACTGCTCAGCTAAAGTTCACACAAAACAAAAGTGAAATTACCCCAAAGGAATCTCTGTGTTTCAAGACAATTTTCTTGCTGAGTTTCAAATATTAAAACTCTCCCAGTTGTTAAATAAAGAGTGATGAGAAAATGCATGCAATTTTAATTTCCACTGGGATTATGCCTGGTGTGAGACAATCATGTTGTTAGATATTTTTCTAAAGACTAAAATAATGTTATAGCATCTGTGAAAGATGTTATGAAGAACAAAGTATTGAAACAAAAACATTTTTATCCCAGATTAGCTACTTGTTATGCTTTTCACTGAAATTGCTTGAATCAGAATTTATGCAAAGCTTTATTATCTAAGACACTTAAGCTCAACTTGGTTTAACTGATCCATCTATTAGCTTATCTGTCTTGTAGTTAGTGAAGGCTTGATACATCAGCTAATGAGAATCCATGCAAGTCCAAAGGATATTTATAAAAAAACACATAATGTTCACTTGTTTACCCCTCCAGCAGTGCCAAAGCAACAGCATATTTTAAAATCAAAGATGATGTTCACAACGCTCCCTGCAGAGCCAGTGGTTAGTGGAACAGTTGGGTATTCCCAACACCTGAGCACCTGCCTTTGTCCTCTGGGGTCTGCTGGGATTTCAGGTGCTCTTAAAAGATACTTGTAGGGAGATCGAAAAACAGGGAATGACAAAGAGGAACTTTAAAAAAACAAATTATAGTCTTAAATATAACTGGTTCATAATCCTTAGCTCATAATCAGGCGCTGAGAAACAGATATACCAGGTATGAAGTATCACATTCAGGAGGAATTTGCCTGGGAGACGACTTTGGCTCTGGGTGGGAAAGAATTTAAAGGGTTTTACTAAACAGTAAATTGTCAGAAAACCAAAAAATGTCAATAGTGCCTATGAAAATGTACTGCTAGAAAAGCAAACATTACCTTGTTTGATTTGCTTATTATTTTGTTTGTCAGATCTTTAACTTCCTAAAAGGCTTCAACTTGGAGGAAGGAAATAACACTGATGAAATCATTTATTACCTGAAAAATGTTTCAGTTTTGTAACTGAGGATACATAAGACAATACTGTCAAAGTTGACAATAAATATTGACAATAATGTATGCTTTAATGCCTGCACTCCTTTAAATGTGGCAAAGTAAAAAGACATGGGACCTGCCTCCTTCAGACTCACTTCCCTGCTCTCACAAGGGCCCATCTTCAACAACTTTCAGGAATCTACAAAGTCCTTTTATCCTTTTTTATTAGTAGTATTATTCAGTAATATACTTAGGACAAGGATGGGGTAACTAATTTTCATCTCACTCCTTTTTCAGACAGTTTTCACAAAGGAAACTGCTCTCTGGGAAATGTGTTATCCACCCAAAGTTTAGGTGAAACCAAATTTTCCCAAATCCCCTGATATTTGATTGTCTGGATGCAGGAGTTTTCCAAGGAAGATGTTCTAGAGGAATTTCCTAGGTTAGAGGGCAGTTTGTTTACTCAGTATTGTTTCCTGTTAAATTGCAAACTTCTTTGTGGAATGAGCAAAATTTGGGCAAGCAAATCACTTGTGTGGATCTTGGACCAACACTTGTCTGAATGTAAGGAATGGGTAGTGGCAGGAATTTGACCATGTATTCCTTGACAGGCAGCTACAGAGTTGGAAAGAGCTGAGAGAATGACAGGGAGTTTATGTATCCTGGTGATGTGGAGAAAAACAAAGGGAAATAGGAAAGAAGGGAAAACAGGCAGCAAAATCAGCAGTTGCTCCAGTGGAACTATACAGCTAGTTCATTTTTTTTGGACTGGGTTTAGAAAGAAAAATAATATGCACATTTTTTCACATTTATTGTGTTTGGAGGGAGTATATTTAAGCAGAATAGACAGAGTGGGTGATATGAGTGAGAATCTAATGATAATACTAATTAAGGGGAATTTCAAGGCCAACCAAAAGCGAAGGAGACAAACACTCCGCCTCCTGCATTATTGACAAAGTGGTGCCTCTTCCATTTCTGGACATTTCCAAAGACAAACCAGGACAAAACAGTACAAGAAAAAGACAAAACAAGACCAAAATCAGGATCTAGGCAACAACTCCAGCAAAAGCTGTCCCAAAGCCAAGTCAACAACGGCAGCAAAGCCAAAAGCAGAAATACGGGCTCTAGGAGGCACTGCACCTTCTTCTTTACTTCTGGCCTGTAGTCACAGCCATCTGCAGGGTGTTTGTCCACTTGCAGGCTGACACGAAAGATCCTTACAGTTACATTCATGCCCATCCAGCAATGAATAGTTTTCTCCAGATCAGTCCTACACAATGCCCATGAGGTAGAGAGCACACAAAGCCATCAGTACAGCCTGTAACCTTGGTGGTCTCCACGTGGGTTTCTACAGGGCTGGCCTGTGGCGCGTTAGCCCCATGCTCCATCTCTAAGGTTTCTCTAAAGCCAACGCCAGTCCTTGTAAAGGACATAAGAATCTATCTAGGGCTGCCAGAAAGCCTGTACCAGTTCCAACAGCAGAGCTCAGACCTATGTAGGGGCATTACCACATACCAGGGAACCCACTTTTCCACCAAGTTGCACCAGCTTGCTAACAGGCGGCAAAGGGGGTCAACATCTGACTTATTACTCCTATAAATGGCCAACAAGAGGTTTTAAAAACCGTAGGCTCAGAAAAATCTCTCTCTCCACTGTGCTTCAGAAATGCAATGCCACTTCACTTTGCTCTTGATTTACCTCTACTATATCTGAAGCCCTCAAAATAACATTCCCAAAAAACGTTTAGGACAGTTTTACAGGTGCAAGGACATCAATGAGTTACTTGAAAAATTAAGAGAAGATCACTGGGAACAGAAGAGTTCACAGTGTACTGTGTGACACTGCAGCTGTCAAAAATGTAAACCATAGAAAAAGAAGCTGAAATTAGAGACAAAAAACAAATCTAAACATCTTCCATGACTTCTGCACAATAAGGGGGGCTGCAGAGCTCATGCTGGTGGAAACAGGAAGGGAAGAAAAAGCCAGTCCCTGAAATTGGGAATAGGACTCAGGAGAAGTCAGGTCCATTCCCTGTGATGGGCACATTTAAACTCAAGTCTCAAACACAGAAAAGGAGAGATTAACATGCTCTACTTCTGTCCTGCCTAATGAGACTGTAAGATCTCTCATTAATTGTTTGTCCCAGCCGTAGCACAGCTGAGACCACACCTCCTTTGGGGCTTCTCTACTTTATGCCACAGTTAATGCACATAACCCTATGCCATTTACAGTGCTCCATGTGTAATGTGTGCTGGGGTGATGGCTTTTTGTGATCAGCAGTGTCTCACTGGCAGCAGGTCTCCTTTCACTCTGTATCTTCTGCATCTACCTGCTCTTCTGTGTTATAACCTCTGTAAGCTTCTGAGTGCTGGAGAGGATCAAAAGCAAGAGCAGCCTGGTATAGGAGACCAGAGTAAAGCAGAGATGAGCCAGGTCACTACTCACAGACATCCAACAGAGCGACTCTCCCCTATCTTACTGACAAAGGAAGGTTAAGTGGAAAGGATGGTAAAACTCCAACTGACCTCAACCAGGCCAGGAATTCTCACTCTAATGTAAGTGAAATTATTTGTCAGGGCAAGGAGGGTTTTGCTCATATTTCTGTCCCACCTCACCTTTTCCAAAGCCCTTCCTATTTCTTCACTGAGATTTCCAAGCACAACTGCTTCAGCAGCAGATAAATTGCTTCTTTGTGCCGGAAAGATTTCATTCTATGCATTTGTTTATTTAATCTGTGTACTCTCATGAACTAACATCTTCGCATTTCACAGGCAGTAGCAGGGTATGCAAAATCAAGGCTAGGTTCTGCTGAAACTGCAAGATGAAACACAAGAGCACTTCTAACTTCAGGGAGTTTTGACGAGAGAAAATAGGAAGTGAAACAACTTTTAAAAATGCACACTTTTGTAATGCATTAAAGCCTTCATTGCTTTTGCCAAAACTTCACTTTTAAGAAGAACCAGCTGTGGATTTGATTTCTGTGTTTCTCAGCCATAAGTCAATAGAGGATTCAATTTTAAAGCACAAGACCTATAACATACAGTGTGAATCATCTCTTGTCTGCATATAAGATAGCACAGATAGATAACGTGCTTAGTGAAAGCTTTATCACCAAGGAAACACATTCATAAGCATTGAATCTAGCACCTTAGCATTTACAACTCACTTAAAAAAAAAATGCCAGCTGTAAATAAGTCCATACTCATAACTAGAAATACGGAGTATCTATCACTCATGCCTAGTTTAAGAATCACTCATTGCCTAAGCATGGCAACGGGCTAAGCCAATTTGCAAAAGATCAGAGCTTTTGGAGATTTGGACTCTGATCTTCCAGAAGTTAATTGTTTCAGAGAGATAATAATTTTTTGGTAATTATGTCCAACCAATCCATAAGTAACCCCTCACAGAACAGGTTTTATCTAGTGCCACTTGCTATTTCCTAAAGGTCATGGAATCTCTTTTCCTCACCTCTAACGGCTCACCTTTCCTGGGTGCACTATAGGGAAGCATAATTCCAGCAGAGTGGAAATTCAGTCAGCAAATGAGGCATCGACATAAATATTCATGGGGGAAAAAAACTTTTGAAAAAATGTTGAGAAAAGAGAGGAGGTAAATCATGGCATCCTCGGGAGACCACTAAGATATGCACTGACAATTTACATGGATTTGCTTAAAATTTTGTCTGTAATTTAAGAAATGTTATCATACTTACTGACTTAGCACCTTCTTGCCAGTATTTGGGCATCTCTTGAGCACTGGACACTTGATCAAGGACAGAAGGTCGTCCAGATGGCATGCAGCACCCATTTGTCATATCCTTGATTTACAGCCTGGGAATTAGCCAGGGAAATGATTCTGGATTACTCAGGGACATGGTCACGCCCCAGTCAATATACAACAGTTGCTCAGTTTTTACAAAGTGAATTTGACTTCCTATCTAGGCTTCTCTCCCCACTTTGCAAACCAAGGGCCTGATAGGAAGGCAAGCCATGGGAGAAGCACATGGATTCACAGGGACCATCTGCATGGACAAGGTTAAGGTTCTGCACAAGTGTTCGAAGACACACTGGGCATTATCTCAGCCTAGAGTCCCCGAGGAGGTAAGCACAACTTAGTATGATAATGATTTAGTTGCAAGAGAAAAAATTGCAGGAAGAATTTTGAAAATGCTTGGTTATGACATGTTCTGCTTGTGACTGTGGTGACTGAAAACACTTTTATTGACCCTGGTAGGAAGAGAGGGAAGCTGATGCTATGTGCCTTTAGAAAGCCAGCTCTGAAAACACACAACATACTTTTTTTTTTTTTTTTTACTTCTTGCAGTTAATCCTAGAAAGAGACACATTCATGGAGATCTCTCTTTAACTGAGAATCCTCTGAACTCAATTCATGTCTGGCTCCATGAGGCTAAATAGATACAAATAAATAGAGCCATTTGCCAATTCAGGGCTCAAATCACCAGCAGTCAGCATGAAATCCAGTGAACACAAGAGTCTGAGATGTAAAATACCCGACTCCAGCACCCAAATTTGACCGTTCAGTGAAGAATAAGATAGAAAGGATTACTTTAAAGCCACTGGCCATGAAGAAAAAGAACACTGACTGGTGGGCAATGACTCAATTTTGAACTTTCACACTATGTCTCAGTAAATATTACTGCACTATAATTGAGTTCATCGGGTTCCATGAGCATGCCCATACTTTCTGCTCAATTTCTGGATGATTTCCATTGGTGTTATGCAAAGGACACTCGTGTCTACTGGGAGGTTGTCTGAGCTAGCCCGAAGCACATTCTTTTCAATTGTTTATTTCACCCTTGTTTGTAGCTTTTCAGCTCTCAGATCCTTCCTAATGAGGACAGTGACCAGAGGGTTAGAACATACGTACCTTTTATAAGACAAAATGAGGGGCAATGCTAAGGTTTCCTCCTTTTTTCCCTTTTTCTCTTTTCTAAAGAAAACCTTTTATTCAACCCTTGTGCCATAAAAGAAGGTGATGTCATAATTTATGATATTAAACTGGTTACTAAAATGTCATTACACAAGTGATGTTCTAATTGATGATGTTAAACTGGTTAGCAGGAAAGTGTCAAGTGTCACTTTCATGACATAAACTGCCAGTTATGATTATATAATATCAATTATTCTTTGGAAAACTGCATTAGATCAGTTAGTTCTGAACCAATGTAGTTGGGGTAGGTTCATATTTTTTTAAAACGCTGTTCATCCAGTTCTCATTATTAGGAGTAAAATATACTTTGGATGCAGTTTCGACTTTTATAACTCTCCCTTTGAAACATAATACATACCTTTCTCATTTGCCCTTTCAGCTGCCATCAGATCTACAGCAAGCTAAAAAGAAAGCAGGGAGATAAATTTTATAGCCTTAACTGAGCTTGCCTTGTTCTGCAGTCTTACAAGAAAGCAAGCTTTTGAGCTGAAGGTAGACAAAAATAACAAAACATCATTTTAATAGTAGGTTAAATATAGAACATTAGGATTTGCTGACAGGATGTTGGTTACTACGAGCCCCGCTTTGACGCTGGAGCTCCTAAAGCTTTAGCATCCAGCTGCTCTCCAAATTCCTCTCAAACTTATTCAGGCACAGAACCAAAAGAACATATTAATATCTGAAATGCATGTAGCCACTTCTTAAAAATTTAATCCCTTCTAGGGATAGTTACAAGTAAAAGCAGCAAGTTTAGTTCGTGTATAGTCTCGGGGTCCAAGAGGAGTAGGCTGATTCACCACCGATGCTGACCTGATCCAGCAAGTTTATAACATTTCCCTGGGTCAAAGTTGCATTTTGTTCCCTGCTGTCAGTGTCACATCTCTGGCTAATGGGCAAAGCTCTTCAGAGATGCCCTGATAACACGTGAGATGCAACATAACAGAGTGAGATTTTTCATGGGAATTTCCCAGCTGAAATCTTATCTATTTTATAGAACAGGTACAGTCACATTAACGAGAGAGAAAGCAACAGGCAGGACTATCTCTTGGTTAAGACTGTCGGATTTGTCTGAGTTTAAATAAGAGGATTTCTTCCCCAGATCAGTGCTGGTAACTATTATAAAAATGGCAGAACATCACAACACAAGGATAAACGCTGTACATCCATGCAAAGCACATTGACCTGAGAAACAGCGAGGCCTCCAAAGCCAACAAAAGTTGGCTGCTAAGTAAGCCACACTATTACCTTCCTGAAACACTCTGTGCTCAGACCAGTGTTGCTTTATAATGAAAGCTGGATGTGGGGATGACTAAAAGGGCCACACTCTTCTTCATCCCGTTACCCATACGAACTCTGATCTAATCAGAAGCCACATTAACATGGGAGAGGTCTCAGAGGTTTGACCAGAGGAGCTGGGGAAGGTTCCAGGGAGGAACATACTAAGACATCCTCAGGAACACGTGCACATCATTTTCATCAGGCTTAATGGAGATGGTGGAAATTAATCTGCAAGGACAAGGCTTTGAGAACTCACCTCATGATTTCAACCACACAAGAAGAATCTGTCGTCTCCTTTTATACTTTTACGTCTCTTGTTCTCTACATGGTTTTTTAAGTAATGGATTTTGGTATTACCTTACTTCCTCCATCTTTCCAAAAATCTTAATGATGATTACTGACCTGAGTTCACCAAGAGAGAGAGAGAGAAAAAAAATAAGAAGAATTAAAAAAAGAAAAAGTAAAATAAATAAAGAAAAGGAGAAAAATGGAAAAAGAGAGGTTAAGTATTGATTATCCTCAGGTACCAGGTGCTTTATTACGCACATATCTCTAGGTAGCATTCTACCTGTCAGATTTTGGGGACATAAAAATCAATATCAGATCTTTAATGCAGATTTGGCCAAATAATGACAGAATTTTGACAGTTCATCCCCTTAACCTGCTATCATGTCTTTTCTTTTCCCAGGGATGTTCTCACTGGAGCCAGTAACTATTTACTCTTTTCCTGACTGGTTATAATTTTTGAAAATATTCTTTCAAGGCAAAGAAAGCTTGTACTGGGCATACGAGCAACGCATCACATCAGTCTAATTTACATAACAAGTCAGATAAAATCTAAGCATTAAGGTGTGCACACTTGTTGACATGACAGAAGGTTGAAATCCTGCAAGACAGATGCCTCTTACAAGGAAGATGAGGATAAAAATTATTTCAAATCCTCCGTAGGTTGAACCTTCCCATCCATGTAGCTGGTGCACTGTGGAAAGACACGGTTGTACCCATCAATCTGCAACAAGGCTCCAGCTGACAAGAGCAAAATTCCTTCTAACATTTCATTGTAACTGAAAGAAGGCATCCAGACACTGGTGGGTTTTTTAAAAGTTATATCATAATTTATAATTGGCTGTTAATTAATGTCAGATCACAGTGGAATTCCTACGGAATTACAGAGTGGAGCCTCTTTAATTACCAGTTTATAATTATAAATCTCATTGGAATGAAAAACACAGGAACTGTAATAAATGAAGATGATATTGGAAGACAATTTTGACTAATAAAATCTTCATGGATGCATCTTAAGGAATTTGAGAACAGTAGTCTTCATTTGGGGCAGAAAACGTTGTCTATGATGCAGCATTCCCTTTCTGGCATTATGCAAAAACCAAGAGAAAAAAATCATAAACGGCATTTCACCACTAGAGCAATTACACCTTGGGAAATGAAAAAATGTATCTCAGATCTCCCAGCACTACATCTTTCAACCTGTGTCCGCCGTGGATCACTAAGGTAAGACCCTTCTCCACTGTCGCTCTGCAGTTTTGTCATTCTCTGCCGATTTCCCTGCGATAGTCAGGGAATCAGCCCCGGCTGCGACAGCTCCTCTGAGCAATCACACCGCAGAGAGCTGCAGCTCCTGTTCGGGCTGCCAGGAGCTGTGCTACACTCACATACAATCAAGGGTGAGACGATGAGTACTGTGCATGTTCGCTGCTAATTAAGGGTACCCACAGGAGCGTGTCCTATGTCCCGCTGCACACATTCATACCTCCCTCAACACCCGTGGGTGGAGAACTACAGCTGTCCCAGCTTTACACCAGGACCCCACGGATCGAAAGCTGATGCAACACGTGTGTTGTTATCAATCTTTCCCTCCTTTCAGTTTAGCTTTGGGTTGGCTGAAATGAAACAGAAGTTGGGGTGCCTGCCACGTGGAAGCAGCCCTGTAAGAAGAGTTCCCAGTGCAGGAACTCATCTCTGCGAGATGTACAAGAGGGAGGAGGAGGAGGAGGAGGCAGCTGCCTCCCTGTCTCCTCAGTGCCATCCTAGCACGGGACCCCAGCACAGACCTGCACACACACAACCCCTGCTCTTGGCCAAAGCCATCTAAAAGGAGCCCTCGGACCTTATCTCCAGAGTTTGTCTGGGATGAAGAGGAAGATACTGCTTTGAATTCAATAACTGTTTTCATAATTGGCTTTACTTTGTTGGTCAGCAGCAGGTCCTGAGTCCCACCAGCTTGTTTATGTAAGTCCCAACAAGCCCAGTCACTTTCTTTCATTCTCCAGACTGCTGGTTACTGCTTTTAGCCATCCTCCTAAGATTCGTTTTTCCTCCACAAGGACAGAAGTAATTAATATGTTGAGCCTCTCCTCCCCTGCTTCCAACAACATTGTTTTTCTCTGTTCCTTGCCTTTCATCCCGGTCGTCTCACGGTTCTGCTTCTCCGTGCCTTTGAGGCTGCAGCCCTGCGCTTCTCCCCCTGCCCCACGTGCAGCTCTGGGAATCTGTAAACCTGCCAATGTGCACTTTGTCAAAACTTGTTGCAGATCTGATGGGTTTCATTTTGCGAGCCAAGAAACCCGGGCTTACAACATAATTGATACTAACAAACTGAGAGAGGAACTATGGCCCCTACCTAAAATAAAAGACAATCACAGTGAATTAAAGGCCGTGCTATAAAGAACTGAGCAGAGGAACACTGGGAAATCAGAACAAATGTAATCCAGGCTACAGTGGAGTTAAACCAGAGATGAATTTGGCTAAATAAAACATAAGAAACCTATTTCCTGTACTAATTACTCTGCTTCTTAGAGAAGTGTAATGTTGGCATCAGCCTTCATACTAAATTGCACCACAAAACCCCAATGCTTAACAGTGTTTTAGCCTACACATTAGGCAGGCATTTACCACTTCTTATTTTGCCTAGCTGTTGTTTATTTGCTGACAAATTTTCATTGCAGGTTTTATCAAGTGGAGAGATGCTCCTTGAATAGCAGAACTGCTCTTCAAGGGCTTTGAGCAGTAACCACACAAATATTATCTGATTATGCATTTGCTTTTCATTCCACTTGCCAAAAGTGTCCCTCTAGTAAACGCAGAGCGGCAGCGGCAGCAGGGCAACGTCCCTGCACAGACGGTGCTTCCCATGGAGGACATGGTTACAGTCACTGACACAGGCACAAGGACAGCTCGTTTCTTCTCATTCATTTTGTCGGCAGGAGAACAAAAACGACGGTACATTAGCAAGAGACTTTCATACGGACACTGGAATTCATCAGACCCAAGTTTGCCTTCCCTTAAATCACAGGGGCAGGAGAAGGTGGGGAGAAGAACCTGCGGTGGTGTCTTTGTGGGACTGCATTTCTCATTCTGCCCGAGATGACAGAGTCCCAGCACCTTGGATTGCTGATTATTACCATCACCAACAGACACACATACATATTCAGAGAAAGTGTTCGAACTCTCACATTTGTATTCATTTTACTTTGACTTGACTGGAATCATAAAAGGAATGCACAAACGAGGAGAGCCTGTTGCTGAAATGAAGTTGAATTTTTTTCCCCACAGAAACTTGGGTTCATGACAGCTTTTTGTTGGGCAGGACATTAGCCTTTTGTAATTTATTGCTTTTAGATTAAATCTGGGGAAACTCAATATTGCAGTTGAATGATTAGAGCAATACCCCTTGGAGTAATAAATTTTCTTTGGTGCTGTGCATCTCCCGATCATGTTTCCTTTCTAATTACATTTACATAAATGATATTCTGCAAAATTAAATTAACATTCAAACCGTTACGCTGGCAAGGAGAGACAAAAATTAGTTACAAACTTACATCCCTAAAAAACCGAAATGACATCTCGTTCTTTGCACAAAGCGAATCTCAGCTATCCCCCAAAGTGTCTCACACACAACTGATTGTTCCAGTCGGATAATCACCGACCTAGACGTTCTGCTCCCCCTTTCGGAAGTTTATAGCCTAAGGTCCTGCTTTCCACAGGGTCTCATTAAATAGAAGCAATTGGTGACAATCCAAATTTGGTCAGCAAAATGCTCTATTCAGACCTAGATTTGATTTCTACAGTTTTGGCCACAGTCGTTCCTCAGGGCTTCCCTGTCTTGGCTCCTGCGCGCCATTCCTCTAGTAGGGAGCCAGAAGGTGCTTGGCGGGGCTCCCTGTGAACTTAGACTCAGTGCTGCACTAGCACCCTCCTGACCAGGCTGAAGAAAGATGTTCTTGCTCTTTGTACGCCCGCACCGCCACGCCGGCTGGCCGGCAGCGCCATCCTTTCCTGGGCTGCTCTCCAACTGACGCAGGGACACAGGGTCGCACGGAGCAAGTTTTCAGCTGCCAAGAGGAGGTACCACCAGCCTGATGAGAAAAGCAGAGTGCCAGCCTACCGCTGGCTCAGGAAGCCAGTCTTCAAACAGCGTTTCCAAGATCTGAAGTTTAAATGGATTGTGATGTGTAGTGTTGATTTGCCTAAAGTCACTGGTCTCCTGACTACCCAATCTATTTTCTCAGTGCTGGATGAGGAAAGCTAGCTTTTGCAGAGAAAAATTGTTTCCTAAGACCTACCTGGAAAGGCATTATTTTTGGTGTCCAGTAGATGATTTGCTCTTCAGACACCCACCCATTGTACAGACAAGGTATATCCAGCTCCTCTCTACTCTCTTCTGTCTTTTGATGCCATGAACAAACCAAAACACTTACTCAGAGAACGCATCTTATTCTATCCGTGTGAGGCACTACTTGATTTTACTTGTTGCCCATGTGCCCACCGCACTGAAGATCAAAATATTTTCATTCAGGAATTTGATTATTGAACCTCGTCCTGCTCTCCCTTACAATAAAGAGCATATACCGCCACGTCTCTAGTGATATCAATTCTTATGGAAATATACCCAAACAATTTTGAGGCATTAGTCATGAAAAAGGAAAAAAAAAACCCATCAGTATTTATTATAAGACGCATACATATACAGTCCCATCTGTAACGGAATCTGTCAGCTCTCCTGCAAGTGTGTCTATTTGAGTGTGAGTATCCTGTGTGTAAACTGGGCACATTTCAATGGGGGAAAATACAATATCTGGAGAAAAGAATTAACATAAAAATGTCAATGTTGCTGATTAAATAAAGACTGTGTGTCTATGATTCTACTTTTCACTTTGAAACCTGGATGATTTCAATGTTTCAATTTTTGAAAACCAAGTTTGCATTTAGCAATTGAATTGCCTTGTTGAAACACATCAGCATTTGCATTTTAGCATATTTCAGTTCACTTGGCAGAGAGATTGCTGGGTTTTCAAAAAAAAAAAAAAAAGAAAAGAAAAAAGAGCACTGGGCAGCCTGGCTTTTGTTTGAAAACCTAATTTAATTTTCCCTAAACTCCATAGTTTTTGTGTTTCTATAGGTCCTGTAATAAATACAGTTAATTAGTTGTAGACAAAACATTTAGAGAGTGTATTTTCTCAGAGTGTTGGACTGCAGTGAGTCATCTGCATGACAGTCCTCTTTCCAGGGCTGCATTTCACTCCTGTTCATCTCACCCTGGTAAACATAATGTGCCAAACACTCCAGAATTTCTGTTAAATAAACTCAGCTCACAGCTTTATGGCCCAGGCCCATTCAGAGCCGTAACTGAATTATTTGGCACACAAATCACTTGGAAAGACCAGGCTGATTTATATGTTTAGGACCGTATGACAAACATCTGTTTCACTGCAAGGAAGGTTGGGGCATAACCACAGGTACCGAACGCAAATCACGTAGGAAATCGTGGTGCAGGTTCATTAACCGCAACTATGGAAAGGAGAAGAGACCCGAATTTCCATTTCATGGAACAGACTCTTGCTCCGTGCAAGACTCTGATGAACCTTCTAAGAAATCTATGAGTCAACGAAAACTCAGAGCAGTCAAGGAGATGGGGAGCACAACAGCACCAGGCCAGCAGGTACATTTGCAACAAGGATGTTATACAACGAGATTCAATAAACCTTTCCTTCTGCAAGGACTCCAGACTATAGCTCTAGAAGACAGAATACTGTAACTAAAACGTCATAACTAACTTCCACTGCTAGCACAAAGCTTTAATTTATTTTATTTCATCAGTCTTTTATATTATTCCCGTTATCACTGCCATGGTATTCTCCCCTTTATTCAATATATATACCAGCAAAGCACAACAAATGTATGTCTGAGAGAGCACTCAGTGAGTGACGGGACAGTTCTTATGAGTAAGAAAAGCAGCAAAGACAGGATGTGAGGCTTCAGCAACGTTATAAAGAATTCATGACTACACACAGGTGTGATTCAGATGGCTGAGGCTATCAGACTCTAGGCGCATTGGACAGTGCCTGTGAATAAGCCAAGACCATCTGCCATCCACAAAGAGAAAAAATACATCTATCTAGAAGCAGGGCTCCTTGTGAGCTTTCTAGAAATGCTCCAAAGTGGGGTCCAAGCATTTTGAAAGGTTGTGTAATGCACAGCTACTTTATTTAGCTCCTGATCCAGGAGATAACAGAGTTCTGAGGGACAGAGAAGGGAGAAGAAATAAAAATTTGTCAAAAGGTATCTCAATGACAAATGCAAAGAACACTTGAAGGGATGGCTGATACTTCCTGTTCTTCAGGACAGTTGGGAAATTGTGATTGCATTTTATCTCTCAGGAGCACCACAAAGAAAAGGAGACTCAACACTGCATTTGTAGACTATCAAGAGCAACCAGAATGATCAGGAGCTAATTTTACCATAAAGGTCAGGCTAATCTCTGCATATTAGAGATTATATAAATAAAGACACTTGACCACATCAGTACCTCTCTCATTTACCACCCTTTGGCACCTGCTTTGAGCAAGAACACAACTGCCCAGGGAACGGGTTGGGTGGAGAGCAGCACCATTTTGGGCTGCTCTTAGATTGTAGGGTTTTTTCCCTTTCCCGGCACAATCCTGAGGACTCCTGCAAGGTGAGCACCACTGGGTGCACAAGGCATGGCAGCAATGAAGAGGAGATGAAGCTCACTCCCACAGTGCCTATGTTTGTCCACTTGTGCATTTGGAACTGCCTGGTTTTTGTTGTTGTTGATGGTGTTGGAAGATTAAATGTTATGTGCAGCAACAGCTGTTAGTGATCTCATTCAGAGCTGAATACCTTTTTACACATGGTTTGGTTGTGCACCAGGGGCCAAGAACTTTGGCTGCAGATAAGCACAATCAAGTTCTGCTTTAACTGGCATATTGAGTCCATTGTCTATAAACATTCACATTACGAGAATGAGATCAAATCTGCCAAGGGACATTATTATGTTGTGAAATATATTTGCCCATCACAAAAGATTGACTGGAATAGAGTGGAAAAGTGATTATTGAGCTATGTACCAGTGGTCTACATTGGCTCAAAAGCTCCACTAATTGCAAGTAAACATGATCTTGGGGAATAGAGAGAGAGAGTCACAAATGTACGTATAGAAAACATCCAAGAAAGAGGAGGTGAGGACATTCTTTGAGGAATAAAGCAAGGAAATACTAGAGCTTGGCAGCTTCTGCCCTGCTTTGATTGGATGGGTGGCAGCTATTAAACAGCAGTGCCAGAAAGACCAGTGCTAGGCTGGATGGATTTTCCTAGGAATACGAAAAACAACAGGCCAGGAAACAGAAGAAAAAAATCCAAATGCTACTGGAGTGCTGCATTACTGATCTATTTTTTTCAAGCAGCCACATACTCTTAACTGAAATACCTGCAGATTATATCAGAAGGGAAACACCACAAAGATGTCCCAGGAGCTGCTGTTAGAACGAACATATTTAAGATTTATATTACTATTGTTAGTAACATGGGAGCTGTGTCCTCTTGGAAGAGCGAAGGAAGCAGTGGGAGAAGGAAATGTAGGGTTTCAAGGCACGAAGACTCAACTTTTGCATCAAACTGCTTTTGATGGCTTAAAAACTTCAATTAATTGATAAGAAAAGGGCAGCAAGTACCTGACTTGACTCAGGGGAAATCCTTGGGAATCTCACACACCTTTGTAAACTGTATTCAGGCTGTAAGAGAAAGACATTTCCCAAAGCAGCAAGAATCTAGGTGGTATTAAGCAATATCATAGGGAAAAAACCCAAACAAAACCAACCAAGGGAAAAGTACACAAAAGTACTGGGCTTTCAGATTCATCTAGTGCACTCAAAGCAATTTCCTACAGATTTGCCAGCCTTAATTCATGTGTGTGTCTCCCCTTCCATTGCTCCACTCACTTTTAGACAACATGTGAGCTCTGCTAATGTGTGAAGAAAACAGAGAATAATTATCATCAGGCAGAGTTTGAGGTATCTTATGTATTTAGCAGTAAGCCATACTAGTGGCCTAAAGGCTCCACCAGTTGCCTTTCTAATGATTTCAGTGAGCTAACAAAAAATACATCCAAAGCAAATCCATGACTCTTCTAACAGGACAAGAGAAAGATCACACCCTCTCCTCCCCAAAATCAAACACAAAAGCCATCCAAATCCTAAACCTACATTTCTATGCACTAAAACAAGGGGATTTCCTTCCAGCCCCCTGTCCCAAAGGGAACAGTGAAGGAAGCAGTTCGAGAAGGAAATGCAGGGTTTCACAGTATGAAGATGCAACTTTTGCATCAAACTGTTTTTGACAGTTTAAAAACTTTAATCAATTATTAAGAATTGATTGAATCAATTTATAAGGTTTGCCTCAAAGGGGCAGGGGCCCTGCTGAGTCCATGAGGTAGAACACAGACACCAGCAGTGTCTCCACAGATGCCCCAGCTATCTGCTCAGCCTCAGATGTGCACCAGCATGAACCGATTAAAAAAAATAAATAAATTTTGCCAGAGGTCTATTGACAGAGACCTGGGAGATACGAGCAGGTATCATGGAGAGAGTCCCATGGGTGATAAGGTTCATTAAACACAGTCAGCATTGTCAGAACTGAGCTCTTCTTATCGAGGCAAAGGAGGTTTAATGGCACAGTGCTGGAGAATCGCTTTTGTATCTCTTTGGCATGTAGTACGGTGTTCTTCTCAGAACCAGAAACCTGCTCTTTGGCTAGAACAAAAACATTTGATTGTGTTTTGCTGTGAAAACATTATGATTTGCTTTACTGTCCATTATGAATGTTAGTCTTTCAAAAAATTGTTTCCTTTTGTGTTGTGTAAATAAAGCTTCTTCCCAGTGGTGTTGAAATACTGTCTTTCATTATGCATGGCAAAGGAGAGGCTGATGATGCTTTCTGATCTTTAGCAAGCACCACAGACATTTCTGGAACATGAAATCAAAATAAGACCAAGTAGCATTAAAATGTTCTTAAAGCTAATTTCTCTAACCAGAAGATGAAAGTGTATGTGATCAGTGTTCAAAACAAAATAAAAATAATCTTGAAACTGAGTCTATTTCTCTGGAATGGAGTCAGAGTGCTGGAATAGAGTCAAAGTAAAAGCTTCTTTGTATGACAACTGAATTTGAGTATTGGATTTCTTATTTGATGTGACATCTCATCATGAGATCCTCCAGGCACTGTGCATGGACCACCTCTAAAATATAAACAACCTAATATTCTACTTCTTCCGTTTGTGGCAGTAATAATTCACTTGCACATCAACTTCTTGAAAGGAAAAGTCAGAAGTGTCCAAAACTTTTGATATCATATAGGTGTCTTCAAGGCAAACATGATGAC
>NW_010322308.1:85729-147084 GCF_000700745.2 Antrostomus carolinensis
GCCATGACACTGCTGCTGACTTTCACACAATGGGATTTTGAGCAAAGTCTGGGAAAGGGGACAGTTCTTCAGGCAGAGTGAGGCTGCATGACTCTGTTGACTCCTGGCAAATTTTGCCAGTCATATCATCAGCTGATGATACATTCCTGACCGGTGACCTTCTTTGAACATGACATAATTGCCAAATCAAAGCATGAAAAATTCTCAAGATCAGCTAAATGTCAGCAGAACTTCAGGTCTATGGATCGCAGCTCGGAAACTACTGATCTAATCCATCTTCCATCATGATGGCTAACAACTGATGATACCTCATCCCTAAGCAGCCTAATGAACTACGTTTGGGCAATGTGAGAGGTGAGGAGGATCGAGATCTTACTGTTTACTGAATAGCAATGTGATGTATATGACTTAGATGGCATCAAAAAAGTGTCTCATTTTCAGGAGATCAAGAGGTGCAGTGCATTCCTGAAAAGGAAAATGCCTGTATCAAAAGAACAGGAACCATCCTCAGTTTCTGTTTGTTACTCCCTGAAGTGGCTGACTAAACATTAAGATATTTCCACATTCATGTTTATTTTTAACAGGAGATTAAAGCTGAGATGCCAACACAGTCTTGTTTGCTGTAAAAATGTGACAACTTAAGGATATATGAGTTATACACATCCAGGCACCAAGAGGCTGAAATTCAAGCTGTCATTCCACAAAGATCTTCCTGTTTCATACCAGCACAAATCAACCATATTCTCCTGACCACCCAGGACCTTTCCAGACCCAATTACTATGTCTCTGATTCTCTCTGCCCACTCCAATACACAACTACTAACTCACAAACTATTTCTCCCAACTTTTGTTCCTTCTTTGCTGCACCCTACCTAGGAAAATATTTTCTGAACTGATCTCCTAGGTGTCTATTCTGTCATATCTTCAAATCCCCAGCAAGATTATTTTTTTAAAAGATTGTGAATTCTTTGAAATGGAAAACATCTGCATGATCAAATGAAAAAGAAAGGCAAAAGTCAGTGGACTCTTCAAACAGACCTCCTTGACTTTTCAGAAACTCTTGTCATGAAGAATATAACATGACTGCTTTCCTGTCTCACACGGCTCCCAGCAGCGAGTTGCTGCTTAAGGCAGAGAACACAGTACTGTAACTAATCTGAAATGAAGGAAAACATTTAACCTACAGTCCTTCATATTCAGAACAAATAACTGTCTCCTTGTCCCTTGCGCATGTTTGATGGAGTCAGAAACAGGTTATTAATGAAGAATAACTCCATAAAAATGAACATGCTCCAATCAGTCTTCTGGCACTACAACATCAAGGGGAGATGCCAGTCAAGCAGCTAATATTAAACCTGTAAATCTTTACCTATTTAGGATGCTTTAATCATTTCCTATGAATTAATACCATAAAATGTGATTTATAGCTTAAGGAGGAAGATCCTTATAACCATTAATACACAAATTCAATCAACAGACATTTGGAAATTACAGATTCTCTGGAGCTGTGTGTTGCTCAATAGAAACACCAATCCTGCCCCCTTCTCTGCAGAGAAAGCGGGGCTTCAAATGTTGCTATAGGTGCAGTTTCATCAACGCTGTGTTCCAGGAAACCTCCTTGCACAGGCTTCCTTCAACAGATGGTCTTCTTAATTTGGTATAAGGTACAAGATTTATAGACAACCCTCAGCAACATGGGAAGTGCTTGAGGTGTCAGATGAAGCAATAAACAAATGGGAGAGCAATGGTCTCAGCAAACAAATTCTCTGCCCTTTCAAGGACTGCTATGACCCTGCCGCTCTTACACACGTATTTGAGAGAAAATACAAAATTATCTAGGGTGGGGTTTTTTTAACATGGAAAAGTTATTTTAATTTTTGTCTAGTTTTGCTGCACATTATTAATAGCAGTCAACGAGGCCATTTAAGCATAAAATCCCAGATATGTTGAGCTTATCAGAAACAGAGGTCTGCATGCAGTCTGTCTACCATGGTCCCCAGTACATCTAGAGATGGCCAGCTGCTTCCTCCTACGCAATCCTACCTCTCAGCCTCTGACATCTTGTGATTGTCTTGTCACCACTATGTACCAAAAATGGTTAAAATCTGAGACATTTGTTTCACATTTCCTCCTCCTCCTCACCACAGGTGACTCTGCCAAGTGACCATCACTTGGCTTTGTCTACTCCTGGCTATCATTTGTTTTTGTCTTTCCTTTGCCCCACATGTACAGGTTCATTCATCTGCTGGTCCTTCCTCTGGTCACCGGTTCTAATGACCCATTTTCTCTCTGGCACCCCTGCAGATTCATACACACTGTACCCCTTAAGTATATACAAAGGACCAATTTAACCCTTTTCAAATTTAACCATTTGCTTCAGATGCCAAAAATAGAAAATGAGTTGCCTTTTGCTTCCATTATCATCCATGAGGACAGACAGTATGTTGACAGGGTTTTAACTGAGCAGAATTGCTCTT
This sequence comes from Antrostomus carolinensis, assembly GCF_000700745.2. Classification (NCBI taxonomy): domain Eukaryota; kingdom Metazoa; phylum Chordata; class Aves; order Caprimulgiformes; family Caprimulgidae; genus Antrostomus; species Antrostomus carolinensis. The sequence continues at coordinate 88,207 of NW_010322308.1, forward strand.
TGTAGATACCTCCTTGGTTTCTGCTGACAAGAGAAAGCTCAGTGTTACTGGCTTTCTAATGCATCACTAAAGTGCTTATGGGGATGGATCCAGGACAAAGTATAGACATTTTTCCAATCCCTGATTTGTGATTCTTCCTCTCTCAACCTCTTGTTTCTTTTTTCAGCATTCAAGTTGCTTTGCCTTGTCTGGTTTACGTGGACAATCTTATTTTAAGGAAGCTCGAGCCATCAGTTGAAGAAGAGTTTTTGTAGCACAGCTCTCCACTGTGGAAAGAAGGCAGGTGTCACGCTCTTTGTATATTATTATAAAGTTTCCCAAACAATGTTTAACCTTTGACTGTTTCAAAAGCCAGACTACCCTACTAGTACAGACTGAAATTTATAATTTCCTGGAGAGAAGGAAAACAAAAATAGAAATTGGAAGTGTGAGTACTCATTCAGTAGCTGAGACCAAGAGGTTTTCAGAGAGCTAGAAAGTTCTGTAGTGGACAGCTTAAGCTTTTCCTCAGGGCATTTCAAACTTCATTTTCTCCTGCTCCATCTTTTCCCTTCTTCCCTGATCCTTCTTCCAGCATATGTCTGCTAAAGATCTCATCCTGAGGAACAGAACTGGGAGGAAGCCAATCTCCAATTCATCTTGGGATCTTAGAGCCTGATTTAATTTTCCATACGGCCCGACTGTTTCTTTAGCAATGATGTACATCCTGGCTAGCCTGACAAAGGCAGTGCTGGTTTTCCTGTAGAACACCAGCACGATGGAGTTTCATAGGTAACCCGATACACTTGCTACTGGTCCAAGTGCAGCAGCACTTAGACAGCATCCGGCTTTGTCAGAGACAGAGAAATTGCCAAAACGTCCATTAATTTCAGTGGTACCAGATTAGGCCCATGGAAACAAGATGGAAAGGATAAAAGTCAGGGAATGTGATAGGAGTGGGAAGACAGAGCGGACTGCATGTGTTGAGAGAGGATGGAGAAGAAGAAACACACAATAAGAAGGACGGGTCGGTGCGGAGAAAGGACAGTTATTACAGGAAGGACAACAGACACCATCTTGAAAAGAATACAAAGAAATTTTATAGTTAGGGTTCCAAAGTATCTTCTTCTCCTTACTGGAAGGGTTATGATTGATGATTCATTTTTTAAAAATGAGACATTTAGCTCAAGTGGTTTTGGAGGGTTTGAAAGGAAAGAACAGCTGTCTATGGCAGGAGGAGCTGGTTGGATGGCTCAGACTACAAGTTCAGCTGCTTTTGTTCCCAACACCTACAAAACCTTTTAAACAAGAGCCTTTCTGACACAGAGAGATGTAGAAGAGGAGAAAACTGCATACAAAGAAATGGAAAAAAGGAAATATATAACAAGGTCTTTGGCTGTTCTCTTCATTTAATGTCATGGGATTATGAAATTTTCCTCGTTCTCCCTGAATGAAGTCTCCAACTATGTATCTTTGGCAGCTGACACAGCAGCAATAGCTCCAGTTTGATCACTGTGACCATTGTATTGGCTGCACTTTCAAATCACCTCAGCACCCAGCAGCTACCTGTCTTCTTGCCAAAATAGTAGACACACTCACAGTAACGCTTTCCCACCTGTATCTTAGTAACAGAGATTATACTGGAAAATCCCATCAAAACAAGAATGTTTTTACTTGGCAGAAACAAGATAAACTCATGTTTGTTAAGCACATCTCACCTTAAGTCTGAATTGGTCAAACTATAACAAAGACCTAATTTGTACAGGTTGTAGAGCACTTGAATGAGTCAGTCATTTAAATGCAGCACTGCAGTTCAAATACCTTTTTACTGAACATTTTAATAATTTAGGAGTGCACAAAGATTTGAGAACTGCTAGTAGGGAAGTGATTTCTGGAAAAAAAAATCTGACAGTCAGGTAAATATTCTTCTCGATCTAGATTAAAAGCAGCAGAACCTGCACTATTGAACTCCATCCTCCATGCTGCCACCCTCGACACACACATTTATACACCTTTGTTCTGTACTCTTCAAGAGTGGACAAGCACAATTTACTGTAGGAAATGGAAAATGTAAACTCTTGGCTAATGTCAGCAACACAAAACAAAACCATTTGCTTGCCCATCAGAAACAGAGTATTGCATTTAACAGAGACCACATAGTTGTAGTGAGGAACAAACTATATTCTTAAGATCCAGTTAATTAAATATTCCCTATATTCTTGGTATAAGAAAGAACAGACCACATGTGTGGGGGAGCATCATTTCCTGGAGGCAACATTTTATCTTTGATTTCCGTTAGGTCTTTCATGAACACACCACTCGATCCCCTCTGCCTAACTGCCCCTGCTGTGCCAGTGATCATATAGTATGTAAAGTCAAGTCTGTCTTTGTCAGGACTGGTATCAATTAGAAGGCCCAATATTCAAATGACTTGCTCGACTCTCAAAGCGTTGCCACGCTTATTCCTTGAGCACAACAGAAGGATGTCAAACTGTTTCACTGCACAGGGTTTTTTGGACTGCATTTTGCATTATGTTCTCACACTAACCCAAATCAAATTTGCAACCACTGTTTTGCAGGCTCAGGAGGGCTTTGGGCAGGAGCACTGCAGACCTGGATTCACCCAATCTCACTGGTGGCATCTCGGTTAGGGGATGACTCACCCAGGCTCCACAATTAACAATGAGCTGCACCCTCTTTAGGAGATGATTCATCCTATAGGTGGGCTGAAAAACAGCCTAAATATGCTAATTTCTATCTGGTAACTGTAAAAAAAAAAATTGTCTTTGTTGACTGGGTTATTAATTTAGTGAGGTGGGATTAACCTGGGACACAATTACAGGTTGTGCAGGGAGGGGCACGTAGAATCAGCATGTGGAAATCCCATCGTGGGAGCAGCTGTCGGTTCAGTGATACCCCCAAAACTGGGTAATCAGAAAATAAATAAATAAATAAATAAATAAATAAATTGAACGAACAAAGTTCACAAGCTGCTCCTGAAATCTCCAGCCTCAAGGAAGAAGACAGTAAAAGTTTGTGAATATAAACAGGGACTTTACGGGAACTTGACAAAACCCATACTTTTATAGTTATTTGCACATAATTGCCCGTCACATAATTCACTGCAGAGAGATTCCCTTTGATTCCAGTCAGAACTGGCGTGAGCCCAGGCATTTCTGCACGGGGAAGGAACCAAACCCAGAGCTACTTTAATCTGGTCTGGGGAGCAAAGGGAAGTCCTACAACTCCACCAACTGCACTGTGAGTTGGATTTAACCACCTCCTTGTAACTCTGCTTTAGCCATGATTTGTAATGGAGACTGACTTGATTCCTATTCGTCCCCTCCAACAAATAAGTTTTCAGTTTATGTCTCTTCACCGGCTCCTTCTCTCTGACATTAAACTAGTCTCCTGATTAATGAGATATGGAAAGCTTTAGGAATAGGGCCAAACTGGGGGGATATTTTTCTTTTTTGGCTCTTTTCAACTCGCATCAGGCTGTATTATAGAAGGCTGCCTTGCTAGTCAGAGCGAGAAACCCTCGCAAACATTACTGCAGAGTTTCACCAAAACTAAAAGACTGTGCAGAGTTCTTTTGTCAACTTGAAAATGTGCGTCAGTAACCCCAATTCATTCACCCTGAACAAAATAGCTACAAACATTCATTTCGCCAATATACAGGCCTTAAGAAATGTGTAATTTCACAGCACCAACAGAACATTTATATTGCAGACGTTAACCTAACTTCTAAGCTCCTGTAGGAAACTAAAATTGTTTAGCGAGAAGGGCTTTCTAAGCTGAGAATCAAGCTGTGAGAAAGAATAAAAAAAAGAGCATTCATTTAAACATTTTCAGAAGCCCCTAAAAACGCCGTTTTCACACAGTAAATCCGCTGCACTTGAATGTCTGCTGGCTTTCTGAAAGGAATGCTCTTCACTGGGATGCAGCCTGCTGTGGTCAAGTATGATGGAAATAAAAGTGTTGCTAATGGTGATTGAAAAGGATTCCCACTGCTGCTGGCCACTGTTGGTTTTAGATGGGCCAACTCTGTCGAACAGAGAGCGACGGGAGACAGTAAACCTGCTCTAAGACTCTCTAAACTTTGAGTCACCTCTGCTTCCCTCTCTTTTAGCACCAGCCTGGCCCGTTGTTTCTCCACAGAGCTTTATATTAACTCAGTCTTGACCAGACTATCGTTGGAAATGTAAAGATGCAGATTTTCACACAAACGGAGCGACACAATAAAAGAATCGAACCATGGGAATGAGCATTAGCATAGCAGCAAGTCAGCGAGCGCAAAACACTTCCACATTGTGGCTCAGCCCAAGAAACAAAGTCGTGACTGAAGGGCAAATATCCAGCCAACCACTTTCACTGTGATCCTTCATACTGATGGCAACTATCAGGAGCAGGGCTCGGTCGTGGCAGGCATCTTGCCTCTCTAAGAAGAATCAGCTTTGCACAGGCACACAGGAACTCTGCTCAGACAGCAAGTGGCAACCCTAAGGGCTGGCAGGGAATTTGGGAAAATGGGAATTTAGCTTCTGTCTCCTGAATCCTGGTTCAAGGCATTAAGCACAAGGTACACCTCTCCTCCTCAGCAGGATCTGACTTCTTTTAACGGCTTTTCTGTCTCACATCCTGCAGGACTGGCATCGCTCCGCTGCAGATTGCCAGTAGTGGCTGATAGTTCAACTGGGCTACATCTCTCCTTATAGCTGACTAATTACAATGCCTCAAGACTCCAGAGGTATCCTGCACCTTCAGGCTCAGAGGGAACTTGGTAATCCAAGCCCTTAGTGGCAGTGAAAGAAAATCAATTAAGGACATTAAGGAGGAGAAAAATCAGCAAGAATTAAGGAAAACCTGTCTTTCCTGCGAGTGGACTCCAGCTGCCTGAGCACTAAAAGAGCAGGCATCTCCTGGGCTTTGCAAGCATGATGATGCTGAGGACATGCAGGGTCCTCCTGTGCTTTTACTTGGATGTACGGGTGTCCCTCCACACCTTATGGGTCTCTTCTCCCTGACTGCAACCAGAGAGCTTGCACAGCCACGTGGCTGAGGATCCTGAGCCAGCCGAAAACCAACCTGATAAAATACCATAATGGGTTACTTGGGCTGGGGCGATGGTTGCCTCAGCCAAGATGGTTGTCCAACAGCACAAATTTTGCTGTTTAAATAAGTGTATCAGCCTAGAACCTCTGAGGAGGGAAAAGGAAGGTGTAAAGCAGGGAGCAGTGGTAGGTTACACACTTTGTCCCAGATGCTCGAGTTGAACAGCAAGGCCGACATGCTTTGTTTGATCCAGGCTCTTGACTGATCCACCTGAGCACAAACCACAGACCCCGTCAGCATCTGCTGATGGACATCATCTCTTTTATGCTGTTTACTCACTCTATATGCCCCAACAGGGGGCATAAAGGAGATGAACGAGAACTTAAACATACTTTGAAAGCAGATTTTGACAGCTGCAAAATACTTTCAATTCAATATATACAATCCCAGCAACAAAGCTAGCCCTTATCAGGCTATTTTCAGTCTATTAAAAGTATATCAAGGTCTAGGAGACAATCTCACATGGCACAATGCAAGTAGTAATTGGTCCCTCTTCACACTGCTCTTTTTTGATCAGTCTAGCTTAGCCTTCTTCAGTAAAATACCAAGATGTGGATCAAAGACTCTAAAGAGCACTCACTTTTGGGCTCCAAAATACACACAGACCTGCAGCAATTCTTGACATTTTTTCTTTCTTTTCCTACTCCCTCACAGGTATCTATTGCAAGTGGTCATCATTTTGTGCTACCCTTTAACATACACTTATGTTACATCAATGACTGAAAAGTACAAGTCTTGCACCTCGTGGATATTCATTCACCTAATCCCAAACTCTGGCAAACTCCATTACCCAGCTGAGGAGTCATCCTGTGCTAACCATGAGTCCACCCTACCTGTGCAGGCTATCTAGGCCACCGGGAATTTGAATGCGCCAACAACTGGTTTGTCAAGAAAGATGTAAACTGGCTGGAAAACAGAAGCCTAGAAATCCAGAGGAGGCCACCAGGATGATGCGAGGGCTGGAGCACCTCTCCTATGAAGACAGGCTGAAAGAGTTGGGGCTGTTGAGCCTGGAGAAGAGAAGGCTCCGGGGAGACCTTCTAGCAGCCTCCCAGTACCTGAAGGGGCTACAAGAAAGCTGGGGAGGGACTTTTCATAGGGGCAGTTAATGACAAAACAAGGGGAAATGGGTTTAAGCTGAAAGAGGGGAGGTTTAGATTAGATATTAGGAAGAAGTTCTTCACTGTGAGGGTGGTCAGACACTGGCCCAGGTTGCCCAAGGAAGTTGTGGATGCCCCCTCCCTGGAAGTGTTGAAGGCCAGGCTGGATGAGGCTTTGAGCAACCTGGTCTAGTGGAAGGTGTCCCTGCTGCTGGCAGGGGGATTGGAACTGGATGATCTTTAAGGTCCCTTCCAACCCAAACCACTCTATGATTCTATGATAAACTACGGTGAAACTCTCATTTTGCACACAGAAGTGTGAGCGAAAAGGAAAACACGCAGGTTGGAGTAAAGTTTTTTGCTCTTGATCTAAAAGCAAGCAACTCCAGCGGGTTTGCAGCCCTCCCTTTTGTCTCCAGTCACCAACGCACTTCCCAGCCTGCTCATGGGAACCCTGCCATGAAGCAGAGGGTCTCACAAATCACTAACGGGGATGTACCGGCTGTGTACCCACTGAACAGCGAGAGCAGCCCTCAGCCTGGCTCCCAGGGAGGATCCCAGGTCAGAGAGCCAACAGGCCTGTGGGCACAGGCTTAGGTGCAGCTGCAACACACCCTCCCAAATATGTTCAAATGTCAACTGTGAGCGCTGCAGAAAAATATCACAAAAGGGCAAACAATGTGGTTCTCCCGGTCAGGGCAGTGCCTGCCGCACCCAGGCAGCTCCCTGCTCCCAGCGGGCGGCACGCTCACGGCGGCTGCGCAGGAGAATGCGCGAGCGGCGATTGTAAACGGACAGGTACTCTGGGTGACCCCGATGACCACTGATTCTGAGTGGCCATAAACCATCGGACAAGATGCTGTTCTTTTTTTGTTGTTTTTTTTTTCCCCCCCTCTGTAAATCACAGGGTGAGGAAATGAAACAAAGAAGGAAGAGCAGCTGGGAAGAGGATGTAAGAAGCAGTGGCATCAAAAGCCCTGGCTTTTCTGTCTTGCTACATCTTCTCCTGACTTTTTAATATATTCATTATGTTTACCAGACTACAGCCTACCTTCATCCTGTAGATCTCACTGAGCAACCAGGACCTCACTCAGAACTACTGAGCTGAAGTGTCTAAGAGGAGAAGTCTGTGCATCTCCTATATATTCTGTTCCTATCTCTCAACAGAGTTATTCTGCGCTGACTGCCTTTTTCAGGTTCACATCGCACTCATTTTAGACCTTTCCAACAGTGAATTATCTGGATACTGGTGTCTGCAACCAGTATCAAATGAGCAATTGTCTTTACAAGAAACCAAACATGCAAATAAAAGCCCACAAACATGCATATAAAAGCCCCCTCTGCCTTGTTTCTTGGGCTAAGCAGAGTTTTAATAAACACCTGGTTTCCTGATGAACTAATTTTTTCTTTTTACATTAAGGCATTGATTAGAACTTAGCTTGGTGGCCATAATATCCTGCTCATGGCTTTTTTCCCCAGTAAAAATGGGGTTACTGAACTACTCAGAAAAAGCTGCAAGTGGAAACATTTAGGTGAAAGAAAGATATTTTTGTGTTAGGAAACTTCTCAGTATATAACACGATCTCATCATGCTTTTCAGACACCGAAGGGGAGCAGCGGGTTCCTACTGGAGGTACCAGCAAACATGAAGTCACACAGAAGAAAGAGCTGAAGATGGGGAGCTACCAAGTAAGGGCTATGCTATCCCTTATCTCCTTAGGAGGCTGGTAAAGGGCTTTCCAGAGTCCTGCTGTGAATTTGTCTCAGTGTTTTTTAAGGCCCCTTAAAAATGTCATTTGTCACAGAGTAAATCCTGGATGTCTGGTTACTTTCTGCGGGGAATGCTCTTTGCTGGGCTGCAGCTTGCCAGGGGTCAAATATGACAGAAATGAAGTGTTGCTAATAATGATTGAAAAGGATTCCTACTGTTTGTGGCCGGTGCTGGTTATTAGAGAGGCTAAATTTGTGGGACAGAAAGCAGCAGGAGACAGTAAACTTTCCCTAAGACTTACTAAACTTTGAGTCACCTCTGCTACCAGTGCCATTCTGTCAGAGCTATTTGGAGAGAAAACTGATATTATAATTACTAATCTCAGCGAGGGCCTAGTGTGCAACCTGAGGCACTCCTCTGCCGGCCGTGGAATGACGGATGGGCCGGGGAGGCGGGCAGGGGCTGCCTCTGCCCCTGGCCCTCAAGCACATGGCCTTCGGTTACCACTCTCTCCAGGCTGCCGAGGACAAGGTGAGGGAGCAGCAATGCCGCTGCCCTGCAACGAGAGGAAATTATCATTGTCAAAAGCACCTGCGTGCCATGAAAGGCTGGAATGTCACCTCACAGGAGCAACTTTTCTGCCCCTGAAGTGGTGGCGTTGAAAGGGCTGTTTGAGGCAGGATTCGTCCCCCTCAAAGGCAGCGAATATTGATGGCTGAGAACATTTTTGTTTCGTTTTATTATTTCCTCCACCTCTTCCCCACCCTACTGTTTCTGCACCTGCTGGATTAAACTTTCACATAAAATCAGTTTTGCTGGATATAATTTAACTTTATCCTCTACGGTCTCTTTTATACATTGTAAACACATTCCTTTAAACCCCAGGCACAGCTTATTATTAACAAGTTCAACACTCAGAATGTTTGTCCACCAAAAGGAGATAAAACACTGATTTTAAAAAGAGAAACTGGGTCTTACTCGAGTGGACTGGGACGAGGAAGGTGCAGTAGAAAGCAGCAACATCAAAACCGAGCACAGACTGAGGCCGTGACGCTGTAAACCCTCTATACGTGCTGATGTAACGGCAGCGAGCGGTCCTGCTGCTCAGGGCGGTATATCCCCGCCTGAAATGAAGTGTGGACAGAAACACTGTGCAGGATCAGGCCTGGAGGACCAGACCCGCGACAGATTGATCACCTCTGCGGGGTGCTGAGCAGGCTGCTGCCCTATTGATTTCTCTAGCAATAGAGGGGGCTTAGCACCTCGGAGCATCAAATTTCCAAGCCTGGAAGAGACCTGGGCTCTGGAATGGATTAAAGTCACATGGGATGTATTTGGAAAGGCCTCAATTCAGTCTCAGCGCTCAGTAACAGCAACCACCATTTATTCTGGTTACTACAATTCATTTGGACAGTGTTTACAATATCGTCCCCTTCCTCCATTATTAGACAAACAACTTTGATAGGTAGCCTTTTATTTTTTACAGCATTTCAGAGCAGAATAAACGCACAGCACAGTGTTATTTATGGAGTGAGCTTTCTGGATGAGGTGCCTTTGCCAAGGAAGTGTGAATTCACATAGTGCACACGCTGCGTACGTTCAAGCAGACAACAGTGACCCAGCAGTCAATGGGGAAGGGGAGAAAGGAAAAACAAATGGCAAGACACCATCTTTTACGTGTCATGTCATCAGAAAATCCTCCCCATAAACTTTAGGGAACTATGTGCCAAATAGCATTTGACTGACCCAGAAAAGCGATGGGAACTGGCATTATAGGGCTTTTTCTGTTGGGCAGGGCAGCAAGAGAAAAACCCGAGGCTTCATTTCCCTGTTTGTGCTTATTGCTAAGGGAATGCCGTGTCAGTTGTTTGGGACAGCGTGGCTGGCATTTGGTGGCCATAAGTTCTGCAGGCGGTTACAGAAAGGCAGCCTCACTTGAAAGGCTTTTTCTAAAAACTTAGGATGAAGATTTTTTTTATAATTAAAGGAGTAGAGATTCAGAGAAAGGAGAAAGAACAAGATAAACAGGTTTCATTTCACATTATTTTGACATCTGCTACTGCATAAAAGCTTTTCTGCAGGCAGGCTAGCAGTGGGCTTCATTCAAAATGAACTAACTGACAACTTCTGATTTCCTGTTACACCCAGCAGTCAACATGCAGGCTCTATCACTTTGTGTTTGTTTCATTTCTGATCCTTCATCCCACCAACAACATGGGATTATGCAGCAAAGCTGCGTGCACATCACTGAAGGAGCAGTGGGTCACGGATTCAGAAGCTTATGGAAAAAGTTTAATAGTGTGTATATTTATAATCATTAACCATGGACTTGCTGTATTTCTTGATTTCAATTAAAACACACACAAAAATGGCTGTACAAACAGCTCTTGCTGCTTCATCCACTAATTACACTTTCCAGTTGCAAATGCTGGGGCCATCCATACCACAGCTGAAAAATCCACGCAGCACACCTCTAACCCCTACATACACAAATAATGAATTAACTCAGTAGGTCAATAAATCAAAGAGGCTAAACAGCTTGTCAGAAAAGAAACAACAACAACAACAAAGTCAAATAAACAGCTTCGACTGCAAGCTCATATGCCTTTGCCTTTTGGAATGAACACAGTTCAAGTTTTTGCTGTATGTTCAAGACAGTTGATTTGAGGTCAGGAAAGCGAAGAAAACCTCAAAGGCAGCAGATTATTGTCCTGCTCCAAGGACGGGTCTCTCAATGTGACTAGGAAGTTTTGAAAACATTTCTTCTGGCTACCATAAAAAAAAAATTGTGCTCCTAAACACAGATGAACCAAAAGCTGCACTCTGCATTACTGAAGAGCAGCCAGTCCTCCCATTTCTTGCAAAGCACTTTTGGAAAGCATCCCCTCCATCTAGACAAGATCAAAACCAATGTTGCTTTTGATAGTAATGTAAAGTTAAATAATAATGCTAATTTCACATGTCATGTTACAGGAATGATTGATATAAATAAATCTGGGGTTGTTTGATAAGAAATATACAAACACGTTCCTTGTCTTTCAGAAAAGTTCGTACAAGCCAAAGCCAAGTCTCTAATGTTTTTTATCAGATCATTCCTCATTTTGAATATTTTCCCACGACTTAGTGCATTTTTTAATAAAAAGATAAAGTCTTTTTATAGGATAGACTTTTCCTCGCACAGTTAATACTGAAGCAATCTCAGGTCTTCTTTCAAAATATCTGAAACCAGACTTGCTGCATTAACAAATACAAAATAGAGCAACAGTAAAAGATTAACTCGTGTCAACTCTCAATGTCTCTGCTCCTAAATTATCCTCATTTATAGCACAGCAGCACCTAAGAGCCTTCCACACGACCCCTTGTGCTAGGCTCTCCCTGCAGAACTGCACTGGAAGGCTTCAGACTGGAAGATCAGAAACTGATCTTCCAGTGACCTGGACGCCAAGATCCTGTGTCTCCAGCTCCGTGAGGAAGAGGCCCTTCAGCTCAGAGATGAAGACAACTGGGAGGAGTCACTGTCTGTTTATCTGGATATCAAAACTGCCTGGAGCAGCAACACTCCATCCTAGGACACGTTTTTGTCAGGACATAACGTCTGCTATTCAGGCTGTAATGCCACAGAATCACAGAATCATTAAGGTTGGAAAAGATCACCAAGTCCAACCGTCAACCCAACACCACCATGCCCACTAAACCATGTCCTGAAGAGCCATGTCTACATGTTTTTTGAACACCTCCAGGGATGGTGATGTCACCACTTCCCCAGGCAGCCTGTTCTGATGCTTGGCCACTCTTTCAGTAAAGAAATTTTTTTCTAATATCCAATCTAAACCTCCCCTGGCACAACTTGACGTCATTTCCTTTTGTCCTTTCGCTTATTACTTGGGAGAAGAAACCAACCCCCACCTCCCTCCACCCTCCTTTCAGGGAGTTGCAGAGAGCCAGAGGGTCCCCTCAGCCTCCTTTTCTCCAGGCTCAACAACCCCAGTTCCCTCAGCTCCTCCTCATCAGACTTGTTCCATCCTCACCTCTAGATGATTAGAGCAAGAGTAACCGTCAAACAGTGACAGTTCTCCTGCTGTAGCTCGATCTTCTCTCTGAATCAGATACTGCCAAATTCAGAAGACAGAGAGATAAATCGGCACAGAGGACCCTCTCAAAACTTGTCACCTTTTGTCAATACAGATCATTGTCACATTAGCCCCTCAAAACTCAAAATCACAGTACTTTTCCTGAAGTATTTCTCTTTGAATCTGACTCTCCTTGCAGCTGGCTGTTCTCCATGCTTGTTCTTACACAGAGTAGAAGCAGTAGAAGACATGCAAAGGAGCATGCATTAACTGATTAATGTATCTGCCCCAGGAGTCTAGTTTTACAGATTCCTCAAATGGCCATGGCATTCCCAGCTGTGTGGGAGTCTGAAATCACAAAGATGAGGTGTGCTTTCTTAAAATAAACATCAACCTCGGCTCCAGAGAAGACTCTTTGGTGTTATTCGCTGTAGTTCGCTAGGTGAATATTCCCTCCAGGGAGGGGAGTGACTCTCAGGTGGGATAAGCTACCGTGGCCAACTTCTTAACAGACCTGGCATAAAGAGAATTTTAGGGGATGGGCCACATACGGGAGGGACTGTGACCAAAATAAGAGTGTGCACCAGGAATTTGCAAGTACTGTCTCCAAGGAGACAGTTATTGTCCTTGTGCAGAAAAAAATCTAAAACTGTTTTAAGCTTCCTGCCAGCTTTCCTCCACCATGTCAAGAGCCATCAGGCTGGGAGAGGATACCCTTCAAAACCTGCCTGCCACACCTCATTTGTGCGCCTACAAGTTTTGTCCTTGTGACCTGGGCAGCTAAGTCTCCTGATCCGACATGGAAAGGGAGGGACTCGTTTACAGAGGGAATTATTTCCTTCTTTACTGAATGAGTTGCCTCAGTGCTGACTTGTTTTATTACTTTTAAATTACAATCAAGTACATGATAACTTGGCCAAGCTTGACATCTGCTTTCACTAGCTCTCAATATTTGCAAAAGCTCTTCAAGAAATGCAAGGGAACCACGCTGGAAAAGCAAAGTATTCACACCTCAGCAGACATAATTAGAATGCAAAAGGTTTCACTCTATTTTTTAGGTTTTTCGCCCTGTTCAAGCTTTCACTTCAGGTTTCTTAACACATGTACAGCAGTAAATTAGGTCTATGGAGCAGTGCATCCCTCTCGTATCACACAAAGGTACATGGGCTGCTGTGGCAATCCAGGCCACTTTCTCAAACACACCATCACAGCCCAGTCTCACACATCAGCCAAAATCTGTAGCTTTTAAATAATCTTTCTGGGGAAAAGACTGCAATACAGTACACCTTCCTTCTTAAAAAGCAAAGCTGTTGTCTAAGGAAGCCTGTTTTTCTGGCTGTAGTTGCCATTCTCTGCTTTTTTGCTAATGCAGGAAGATGCTGTTTCCCTAAAAGAAGGGAAAATGAACGCCTAGTATTCCTTTTCCCTACTCCTAGAAGAGAGTAACAAAAAGAGGTTAACTATTAGCCCAACTGTCACACCTCAGGCAAAACAAACCAGCAGGACCCAGTAGCTGTGCTGATTTACACGTGGCAGAGCGTGGTCATTTACCCCTCGCTGCGCTGAGGATTCTCAAGGACCATATTTTCTTTTGGTTTGACTTTGTTTGGTTTGTTGGGTTTTTTTGTCAATATACATGCTGCTATGTGCTCGTGGAAAAATTAATGCTGTAGCAACATTGTCCCTTCTGAATGTACAATCAGAACAGTGCAAGAAATTCATGGAAATAACAGGATCCAATCCTTGGAGTATTTTCGAATCAATCGTCCCTTTATTTATATTGTAGCTGCATTCCAATTTATCACTCACCAATATCCTCCGTAATAAATAAGGGAAGGAAATGGAAATACTACAATGAAATTGTAATAATTCAATCCTAGCTCTGCACATAATAAAGTTGCAGAGGGAATCTCTGCTTTTTTTGGTTGCCACTAAGCATCAGCAACAACTGATGGTCTTAAGTTAACAAGCTAATATTTCATCCATGGATACCAGAGTGATAATGGCTAAATATGCCAGTCGAGGGAACGAGCACATGTGCAGCTATTTGCCTGACACAACTTCTGCTGTCATGGCCTATTAAAACCAGTTTACATGTGCATGTCGAATTTGATGAATATGTATGTGACCTCTTTCATAGCTATCACTCATTGGACTGTAGCCCTCATGGCAGGAAAAAACAGCACCTCTCATTAAACACAGCTTGAGTTACAGGCATGTTATGTTAATATTCCTTCAGAACTTTAGGGGGTTTTCTTCTCCTTTTAATAAATCTTCAGAATAAAATCATTTAAAAGTATAATTTAAAAAAAAAAAAAAGCCCACTTTCCTATTTCTCTCCTCTTTCACTTGGTGAATGTGTTTTGAAATGTTCCTTATCTAGTAGAAGAGACAGTAAATGAGTTTATAGATAACATATTCCACCGATAACAGCCAAATATGACTTCTCTTATATAGGGTCTTGAACAGAATTAGGTATTTTAAAACAAGATAAAACAAGAACCTCACCCAGAACAGAATAGGTTGTTTTAGGCAAAAACGAGACTGCCTGTCTTGAGCATTATACTTGACCCAAATCTAAACAGTACGACGTGTTAAGAGTCTAAACATATGCAGTGAATGTTTCCTGTTACCTCGCAGTTATCTCACTTCTTCTGCACCTAGACGGAAGGAGAACTGAAAGGAGGAGCTATATTCCAACAGAAAAGTGCCTTCACCAAATTTCTCACAGAAACTGTAAAGCCTCAAGAGGCAGAGGAAAGCATCCAAGCTTTTGGTGTTTGTGAGAACTCAAGTGAACCTCTGAATCTTTTGAGGTTTCCTCATTGCTGTTTAAAAAGCATAAATTGTGGAGTATAAGCAAGGATGCAGCCAGATTGTACAGTCCATATACGGCAAATATTTACTCACATGAGCATTTCCACTCCATCTGTTCTGCAGATAGAGTAAATATTTCACAAACTGACACTTAATTTGGTAATACCAAACCAGAAAAGGCACATCCACGTAGGCACTGGTAGTTCCTACCATCTACAAAGAAACCTTCTCCCAGCTACATGGGTTTGAGGCACCAGCAATTGGAAGTAACAAGCAGGTTTGCACCGATATCCAAGAAAACCAGGAATTAAGGCACTAATTTTTACAGGCTGTATCCTAGAGCACCACCAGCTCATTGTGCTGGGATCAACCAGACCCTGAATGCTTCATTCGAGTGAGTCCCACCTCAGCACCGGAACCGAGAGGTGCACGTAGCCAGGAGGGTCATTTCTCTTTCATTTGCAACAAGGCATCATTTCTTGTGACTTACTGGGCCCCTGACATCCAGGTAGTTTGGGATTCTTGATTTAGCCACTAAATAAATGGCCAAAATCTGTTTGCTTGACTGGTAAAACCCAAGCCTTGACCTTAGCAGGGGAAGGCCATAAGGAAGGAGAGAAGAATTCAGCACGTGACTGAAGCTAGTATTAAATGATGCACTGGCATTACATTCTTTCTGGACTAAACTAGTGTATGAAAGAAAAACAGATTTCCATCAAAACATTCCACTTTGGGAAAAAAAAAAAAAATCACAAAAAAAACAAGAAAAAAAACTCCACCATGTTAATTTCAACAATATTTTTAAATTTTTGGAAGTAAAGCTTCACCAAAAAAGTCTAATTCTAATTATGCCACTAGTGCCAAAATACTTATTTTACCAAAATAAAACACTTTTCATTAAGGAAAAAATATTTCACTGTCATTATCAGTTTGTTTAACTTAACTTTGATTTTATATTTATTTTATTTGAATTGTATTAATATGATTGTTTTCTTTCACAACATTTCAAGAAAAATGAAATTTGTAAATGCTCCTATATCAACTGCTAGGGATTCTTTTTGATTTGCATTCTGGAGTATATTTGAAATGATTACTCTTCCTTTTAAGTCAGTTTGAAAACAAACTTTGAATTCTTAGAATTTCCATTATCTATTTATGCAGAAAACTATTTTCTGCAACATAAAAGTTCAGAATTCAAAAGTTCAAAAGACAACAGAATTGAAAGAAAATAAAAAGAAAATTTACAAGAAAAATAAAACCAGGAAAAAATCCAAGTCACCTCAACATTCAAGTTAGATTAGATACTGAGACATAATCTGGCCCACGAGGGACATTTATATTAGCTGAAATTCCTGCCCAAAAACCTGAATGAAGAACAGGAACCTAATCACCTACTTACACTTACCAAACCTGACAATGGGAAGAGCTGGAAGTTCTCACAAAGGCGGTATTGTTGGTAGAGTTTCAAGATATAGATACAATGGGTTTTTTATAAAACTTGATTTTTTTTTCCTCTTAAAGTGTTTTTTTTTTTTTTAAAGTGGATTTTTCTCTAAGGAAAGAGCCAGCAGCTCTCTAGCAATAGAGACACATTCACTTCCAGCTTCTTTTCATTAACGCAAGAGCAACGTAGATGCTGAGAAGGACACGATGAGTTTGAACAACCCAGCTCGTGCACTTTTGTGGTTGATCCCGGCACGTTCCTTCCCCTGCCATGAATGAGGCAGTTCCCGTGCTGGGGACACCTCTGTGCTGGTTAATTCCTGCGTGTAATTCCCCAGCCTACTTGTGGCACAGATACCTGCCTTGCTCTCCTACCCTCCCATCCCTGCTGTTGCCTGCTCCGGGCTAACAGGATCCGACCCCGTCAGCCTGAGCCACGTGGCCTGAGGATTGCAGGGCATCCTCCTCCAAGCTCAGCATAAGGATGGTACAGATGAAGCCCAAATTTCCTGTGTTTTATTTGATTGGTTTGGTTTGCTTTTAAATAAACCTACACCACATCTGTGCCGCACACAGTTCCCACTGCATCCTTTCCATGACAGGCTTTTCTTACGCGTTTCTTCCTGGCATATCCGAATTGTCACTCCCTGCAACACGAGTACGTTTTTGCCTCATCTACCTGACCTAGAAAAACACGATAAAGACTAAAACCAAACAAAACAAACAAACAAAAAAACCAGTACTGTCAAAACAGAGGTTTTACACCATATAATCCCAGGGTTTTTAATTTTCCTAAGGTTTTGGAAAATGCTCCTATTGCCCCAAGTGGCAGAGAACTTAGACAAGGTTTGTGCGAAAGCTCCTTCTTAAACCACTAGCCCTGACACGCTGCACGCTCAGTTTCTGAAGGGAAACCATGAATAATGCAGAAGTTAAACTAGGCAGTCAGTTGTGCTTTACCACTGGAACCAAAATAGCCTTTGCACCACTACATCCAAACCAGACCTCAGCATGCTTCTCCATAGGCAATCCCACACCGCTCCTTTCAGAGTGGTCTGAGATGAGATTACTTACAGGCTTCCAGTGCAATTAGTGAATCCAAAGCCAGGGATGCAGCTATGGGCTATGCAAAGTCAACTCCTAAATTCCATTTTTTTACAGGTGCTAAGCATGCAAAAATGACACACAAATTCTTCTAGAAATACAAATGCCAGCAATACAAGTGACATTGTATAACAGCTAATGAAAAAAAAACCCCACAACCTTGACTGATTCAGAGAAAGAACAGGAATAGATATGACATAAGTTATGGATTTGATAAGGAAAAATACTGCCAGGACACCAGAAATAGATGACAAACTCAAAAAGTATCCGCTCTAGCTCACCCCAGGAACTGATACACACAGAGAGCTTTCCACAGGCTTGTTTCGACGGTTAGAAAACGTCCGCATCAAATTACAGGGCACCACTCACTTTCCCTATCAGCTCTTACTTAATTAAAGTAATATTGAAATAAAATGTTCCTGTCATATTCCCTCGTGGCCAAAGAGAAGTATAGAAGTATCTATTCTGAGTCTCTGAAATCAGATACACATTTTCCTTTAAATAGACACTTTCTGGGTACATATCAAGATAATTTAAATAAAACTAAATTTAATGCAATAAAAATCTTATCATTCTCATGTGGAATAAAACAAGGGAAGTGTTTAAAAGATCCCCAGGGTAATCTCCTGGTACCCACAGTTATAGCCAAACATGCAATCTCTGCTAATAACTCTTATTTACATATATATTAAACGCGTATACCATTAGGAGATAAGTACGTATTGATAGAGTCATGAACACATATTTCTAAAGTAAGTACCTCACTCAGAGTTTAATAGGAATTCTGGTGAAGTTAGAGATTATGAACTAGATACATATTTCTAGGAGTTCCTGGGAAATTAAGCCTTTGAAAAAAATAGGAAGTTGCTAGCGATGGGTATGGAAGAAAAAGAAAAACTCCACTTTTCAAGGGGTAGAAAAGATTTGGTGGTTCAAAGCAAAAATGGACTCACTCACTCACCCATTAAGAAAAGTTAATCAAGAAAAAACCCCAAACTTCCAAATATTGTTATGCCTTTTCTACCTCTCAAGAAAAAAAAAAAAATTGAAGAATCTTTATCTGGCCTCAGCCTCTTCCCCATAATTTGATGTGAAATATGAAAAATCATTGAACTGAATTTCATAAACCTGAGCTTTACATTGAAATTGATATTAAATTAACACAGAAAGGAGAAGCAAAATGAGAATTTTAGAATTAAATACGGTCCCTGAGCTAAGACTTGGACTTGACAAACACAATTAAATTAACTGAAAAAGACAAAGTGAAATATCCTAGATACAAAAAAGTACTTCTGAAAAAACCATAAATGCGTAAATATTCTTCTAAAAAAATCTTTAAACTTTATTTTGGTAGTGTAGATTTCAAAAGGCACTGCTTTCTACAGGGTCCACTGTGTGCTTTTGGAAATGCAGCCTTAAACAAAGACATCTGGTATTACAAAACCTTTCCTCTTAACCAAAGGACTTGCTGGCATCACCAAATGCCCTCTAAACCATTTAGTAACACACCGTGCAGTGCACAGACACGGGTGATGAACCACTATTTGTGAGACCAGCAGAAGGCCCAGAGCCTGGCCGTGCTCCTGGGACAGGGACATCCTTCAGATCTTCTGCGTCCCAGCCCTGGCTGGGATCTCGCACGGGAGCAGGGTGGGAGCTGGGACACCACTCTCCCTCCCTTCACAGGAATGGGCTGGGGTCCTCAAGCCACCTGCAACTCCGCGTGGCCCAGCACCGCTCCCGGGATAATCCCAGCTGGCCAGCACATGCTGAGCAGTGGCATTAGTGTAGAGAGGTGGCTTGGGTCTGTTCAACCAAGGAGCAAGTGATCGGAAAAGAGGAAATGGGCTCCAGTTGTGGCCAGGGCAGTTGAGATTGGATGTGAGGAAGAACCCTGAACGGGTTCTGAGGCATTGGAAGGGGTTGCCCGGGGCAGTGGGGGAGTCCCCATCCCTGGAGGGATTGAAGAGTCGTGTAGACACAGTGCTGAGGGACATGGGTTAGTCGGGGACTTGTCAGTGTTGGGTTCATGATGGGACTCGATGATCTTAAAGGTCTTTTCCAATCGAGGCCATTCTGGGATTGGCCACCACGTCTCTCCAGCTGGCCCCACTGTGCCGCAGGCCCCTGTTGCACGGCCACATCTCGATGCCGGAGGCTCCCAGTGACTCATTTTCAATGAAAGTAAATTGCTACTTTCAGTCTCGGGAAACGGCGGCCAACTTGCCACGTTCAAGAGCTTGGCGTGACGGGCTCTGCCTTCTCCTTCCTGCTAATTCCGAATGCGTTCCCCAGACTGCACAAATGGTCTGCGGAATTGCTAGGCAACCCCTTACGCACGTTTCGAGAGCCTATGTATATTTGTGCTCTCTCTTTTTAACTTTATTTTCTTTTCATTGGGACAGGACTCTTCCCTTCTGCCCACGTTTCTCCCTGCACCACTTCAAATGAGATTAAGTTTAGGCAAAGAGGGGAGTCCGTGCTTGTGGCAGGACCATTGTGCATTAAGTGAGTTTATTTTGGTAGCGCTGTGTTCTGTCTCTAGTCACTGTCTTTTTACACATAATCAAAACATGAAGATTTATTATAGGGAATACTAAAAATATGGCTTGAAAAGAACAAAAATCAAACCACAAACTTGCTTTACAGCTGTGGCCTTAGGAATGTGACTGGATTCAGTCTGTAACGGGGAGTGGCAATGCTGTCAGGTTTCAAATGTGACTTATCTGCTCAGGCTCTTAACAGCAAGCTCTGCGGCTCCCAGCATAGCCCTCAGAAAAAGAAAAGACTTAGAGGATGTTTCACAGCAACGTGGTATGTAGGCTACCACATCTACAGGCTGGTCCCTAGCAGTAGGTCAGCAATCATCACCTCTGTGTTGCCAGAGTTTCCATTACAAGACTCAAGTTCCACATGTATTTCTTGAAAATCCAAAATCTAGAACCAAGAAACTGTAGAAGAAAACCCCCCCAAAAACCCCCAAGGTTCCTTTTTTGTTTCTTCATTTTAAACATATTTATAGTTCTAATGGTTGTGAGAAAACACTGTACCTGTATCTTGAAAAAGGACAGCCCCATGCCAGACCACACATGAAAAGCCAAACTGGGAAAAAGAAATGCTATGTGAATTACTCTTCCAAAGTAACAAACAAACGCCTTCAAAGCCCGTCTCATGGTATTCTGAGCAACTGAAACTGGGCACCATGACTGGGGCCCATCATCACTACACTTGGTATCACAGACAATAAATTGCCCTCTAACTCCAAGACTATGGTTTCTCGGTTGTTTTTTTTTTTTTTAGTAGGTAGCTACAAATCTGCTATTCAAAAGTCTGAAAAATACTTTTCAAAATCAACTTGGTCAAAGACAACCAGCTGCCTGTCAACCACACAACTTGTGCACAAAGATCCTGGAAAAATATTTCCCCAAACAGTAATGTGGTCTGTGATGAGCACTCTGGGCTGACAGCGAGGGCATCCTCTGCGTGTGAGCCTCAGCGATGACGTACAAACCAGGGATGCACCCCTTCTTGCTTCCCCTGTCCTGGCACATCTGAACTCCTTGCTGATCACAGAATGGGTTGGAACTGGATGGTCCCTTCCCTGCCAGCAGCAGGAACACCTTCCACTAGACCAGGTTGCTCAAAGCCTCATCCAACCTGGCCAAGAACACTTCCAGGGAGGAGCAGCCACAGCTTCTCTGGCCAACCTGGGACACTGGCTCACCACCCTCACACCAAAGAATTTCTTCCTCACATCTCAGCTCCATCTCCCCTCTTCCAGTTTCAAGCCATCACCCCTTGTTCTGTCACTCCCTGCCCTTATCCAAAGTCCCTCCCCACCCTTGCTGGAGCCCCTTCAGGTACTAGAAGGTCACTTGAAGGTTGAACAGCCCCAACTCTCTCCACCTGTCCTCACAGCAGAGGTGCTCCAGCTCTTGGATCATCCTCATGGCCTCCTCTGGACTCACTCCAGTAGGTTCATGTCCTTAATCCAAGTAAGTCACCTGGAGACCATCTTAGCCCAACCTGGAAATTTCAGGAAGCTGATCTTAAGGAAGAGTCAAGTACACAAGCCCTTCAGTGGTCAGCACATGAACTGTGCATCTGTCTTACGCAGCGGAAATCACTGCAACTCTCTTGCCACCTCACAGTTAATGAGCATAAGCTGCACATCTAATTAATTTATCCTCAACTTCTAGCAACGGGAAGATCTCAATGAAGCTTGCTGTGACTTTCAGCACATGGTCAGTAATATGTGCTGGGCTGCTGGAGTACTCCAGCTTGGATGTTTTTCCTAGATGAGCTCTCCTTATTAGTTTGTTAGCTTTAAACAGCGGCGATGAAAAATCAAACAGAGAAAGACACTGAGCTCCTAAAAGCATTCTGCACACTATCAGCTGACCATTTAGGAGTCAGGTCTTCTCACTGACTGCAATTTAGATATTTGTGGATCTTAGAATCATAGAATCACAGAAGGGTTTGGGTTGGAAGGGACCTTAAAGATCACCCAGTTCCAACCCCCCTGCCAGCAGCAGGGACACCTTCCACTAGACCAGGTTGCTCAAAGCCTCATCCAGCCTGGCCTTCAACACTTCCAGGGAGGGGGCATCTACAACTTCCTTGGGCAACCTGTTCCAGTGTCTCGAATAAAAGAGAACATTGAATCTTGAATAAAAGAGAACAAAGTTATTACAAAACTTTTAAATTCATGAATAACAGAAAAAAACTACCACAATTTAGTTCATTATCTCTGTGTGCTGTAGTAATCCATTCACATGCCTATAAAGCAAGTGTAGCAGAAGATGACTTGGGTAAAGCAGGGAGGCAACAGTCTTGGACAGCATTACACAATATATCAGGTTTTATCCCCTGTTTCTTCGTCTTGTGCTCTGCAACTGTACCAAACCATTACACCCTAAAAACTTTCCATTAAGACAGAAGTTGAAACCAAAGGGAAGCAAGGTTCAGAGGTATTTGGAGCTTTTATTCACAGATAAGGAGCTAGCCTTGTTTCAGTGCAGTTGTTCCCTCTGATACGTGCTCAAAGAGGCAGTTTAGTTTTCAGATACGTCCAACATACATCTCCATTTTTAAATACCTTTTTCTGAACTTTCAGACAATGTTGGTCTGGCTTTTTATGGATTCTTCCCAAAGACGACAGTAAAATGTTCATGAATTTGGCAGAGGGTATTCCAAGTGTCCACACGTTCTGCTCAACATACGTAATACCAACACCATCTTTCCTATCTTTAAACTCTGGAGGGAGACATAGGCTCCACAAAACACAGGAGAAAATCCAGACTGGTTTGGATTATAGGTTTCAGTACTAATTTGCTTCTTTGATTCGTCATGGCCAGCACAAATATATGCAATTCGTTAAATACGCTGGTCTTCCACATCTAGACAGCACTGCTGACTTCCTTCGAGAGTTGTTTAAACTTGCACAGAAGTTATTTGAACTGTGTGTACCCCTGGCCTCTCTCCTTCAAGCTCAGATGGGTCTTTAGGTACAGCCTTAAACAGGCAGGGAAGCAGCACCCGGCTCCTGTGGGCGCGTGTGCCGAGAGAGGTGGCTGAAGGCTCCACACTGCGAGCGAAGGCGCGTCCGTTTCTTTACTCGCTGCCCTTTCCACAGGCTGGCTGGGCTGTTCAGTGTAACAGCATGCAAAAACCCCATATATACTGTAATTTCCCTCTCTCCCTCACCAGACACGCTGCAGCAGTGGTCTCAGTGTAGTCCCACACTTCTCAAAGCCTACAACTGACACAGGCTATGTCAGAAATGGCAAGGATGTCTCTCACCTTGTAGAAAGATCCCAGAACAACTTGAAGGGGTAAGAAATCCTTCTTTTAAAATACGGAGGCCTGGGGTTTGCACACAGTGGTAACATATTAATGTCTATTTTTTATGTAAAGAGCTAACATAGTTCAGTCATTACAAAACCAAGTTTGAAAGGAATAATGAATCCTGGCTTTATTATTGAATAAATCTTGGCTATTTTGGCAGTGTTGTTTTAATTTTTTTTCTCTTTAATGCTTAAGATTCCCGAGTATATTTAGCTTTTTTTCATTAACTGTTATTTAAATTGCAAGTATTTCTGACAAAACTTAAGAGGTGAGCTTATGAAGCTGACATGCATTAGCTTTCTCTATCCATGATATATGCTATGAAAATTATAAACTCTCCACTGTAACCTCAAAATACTCCGTGCTTAAGTACCTTGCTTGATCAAATCTTGGCCACAGTGTTAATTAAAAAAATTAATAACATCAATGGAACTTTTCTCCCACAAGAGAAATAAAGAAATACCCAGATTAGTGTGTTCTGCTTCCTACCCTCCATATTTCCTTTTAAATTTAGTTTGAATATTTTTGCAACAGATTTGCAGGTAATTTTCCAGTCTAATAATGAGAGATTCCATTTCTAGAGTTTAAGTTTCATGCAAGGAAAAAAAAGTTTCCTACAAACTGTGTTTTCTGCTATCAGGAGAGTCGACTACATTTTATTTCACGATCTTTGGAGCACTATATTGCAGTTCTAAGTTCCTCACAATGCCAGTTCTATTTTTTCTCCCCTCATCCATGCTTCTACTGAATAGCTACATGATGGAATCCATAACACTAATGAGATTATTAAAACAAATAAAACACATTGTCTTTTCCCTCCTAAGTCACTCCCTGCCCTTGTCCAAAGTCCCTCCACAGCCTTCCTGGAGCCCCTTCAGGTACTGGGAGGCCACTAGAAGGTCTCCCCGGAGCCTTCTCTTCTCCAGGCTGAACAGCCCCAACTCTCTCAGCCTGTCCTCACAGCAGAGCTGCTCCAGCCCTCACATCATCCTCGTGGCCTCCTCTGCACTGGCTCCAGTAGCTCCATGTCCTTGTGTTGTTGGTGACCCCAGCACTGGAGGCAGCACTGCAGGTGGGGTCTGAGGAGAGCGGAGCAGAGGGGCAGAATCCCCTCCCTCCACCTGCTGCCCACGCTGCTCTGGGTGCAGCCCAGGACACAGTTGTTTGTCCAGTCATCACTGCAGATTTTTTTCCATTCTCCTCACCAGGGAATGGGACAACTGGAGGGCTTGTCATGAGCTTGCTCAATTGTCCTGAGTGTTGAGATCAGGAGCCTTGATCAGAAGCACAATCTGAGCACAATTTAACAATTCACTGTTACTTTTCACGCCACTATATTGAAAATGGCAAATTCAGACCCTCCTCCCATCTTGTTTGTTACTCACTGGGACTGATCCCAGTCTAGGTTTTTCCAGCTGTATAATTCTCCCAGACCAACAAACAGATGTCCCTTTGCAGACCTATTCAGAGACCAAACACCCAGTCACACGATTCTCAGAAACAACAAGCACACGATTCAGAGTTTGTCTACTTGGTAATCTCTCTGCCTTCCTGAGCAGACAACACACATTTCAACCTGATAAAATGTCAGGTCATCTAGCCAGAAACAAAACTGAATTGACGGAAATTATTCTGTCCTTGTAATTGGTACTTAGAAGTCACTGTGAATAATCATTTGTGGTAGACTTTGTTGGAAAAATCTGATAATGGGATCTGTTGCTAAACAAACATATGAACTGTAAGAAAGTACAGAGGAAAGCAATGCAACTGCTGCCTTGATTGTGGTGGAGGGTCTATGGTACAGACACTCTTGGTGCTTGTATTTTGGAAGGATGTTGAAAAAATGGAGAGAATTCAGTCATATGAATGAATAAAAAAATGGAAAATATGCCTTGAAGTGAGAGACTCCTGGTGCTCAATCTATTAGCTTAATGAAGAAAAGGTTAAAGGATAATTTATTAGTCTATAAGTGTCTATTATCAAAGGGAATGAAAATTGATAATTGATGACTCTTCAATCTAGCTGACAAAGGCTTAACAAGATTCAATGGCTTGAAGTTCAAATTAGACAAATTAAGGTCCAGAATATGGGGCACTTCTTATTTTTTTTTTTTTCTTTACAGGGAAGACAACCGATTAAGGGTCGCAATAGATGCTCCCTCATCAGAAACTTTTAAATCAAAGTCATGTCAACAAAGTCATAAAAGGTATCTGAAAGTAAGACTCAACTGTTGGACCTCAAGAAAGCTTTTGGGGAAGTTGCCTGAGCGATGTTACACAGGCCATTAACTCGCAAAGGTCCCTTCTATTTGTAAAATCCTGGTAATTGTTCTATTGCATCAGAATTACATAGACCACATTTTTTCCTCTCTGAACATATAATCCTGTAGCAGATTGCAATAAACGTCTCAAGACCTTTCCCCACCCACCAGAAGAACAGTGGAGGAGCAAAGGCGAGGAGCTGTATTTCCCAGACCGACAACATGCAAGTTGAAGAGTGTGATACAGGTCACTAGAGCTACTGAACATCTTTATTGAATAGTTATGAAGCAGAATAAATTAGAAGGCAAAATTTAGGCTCTTCTTTAGAATAAGTAGCTGGTAAAAACCTTATGACACTAGATTACAGTCTCTGCTTTGGCTTAAGAGTTAAATAGTCATTACACTTCCCTCCAGCCTACCTTTCCACGGAAAACACATTCTCTGTGCATTGCAGGCTTCGACAATGGGATTAAGTATTACTGGCAGACAATGCCACTTAAAACGTTAGCTGCATCAACCTCCAAGATGAATGAAAGAGCTATTAGTGTGCAGTGCCTCTTTTAACAGGAGGACAAAAAATTTTTAAAAAGCCCTTATGCTCCTCGATAGGGAAAAAAAAAATACTTAGAAGGCAATATACCTCATCCAGATAGAAAATGTAAAAATAGCTTTTCAATGAAAAATGGTGACAACAGGATTATTTACATTCTTTAGTCATTAGGGATAAAGAGGATGCTTACTGACCCATCTTTCTCAACAACAAATTGAAAATCCTCTGTGATAAAAATCGCTCTGCATTGTGATTTCCAGTTCTGTCAGATGCTCCAGAAAAATAGTGTTCACTTAGCATGTCTATCTACTCAGTGACTGATTTGTGGTCTTTGCAATTTAGATACTCAGCCTCTCTTTCAACTCCACACATCTATTACATTTGCTACAAATTGTATTAAGCGAGCATGTGCTCAGGGAGAGCGGAACCGCAGCCTGGAGAGCCGGGCAGTGCAGGGAGGTTGTGTTTCTCTACCCAAACCTTCCAAACGAAGGCTGCCCGAGTTGAACCTGGAACTACTCAGCCTGGGATTTGCTGCCGCTGAGCCTCACTGCTGCTGCTGCACGAGGCTCTGAAGTCAAGCTGGCCACATTTACTCCACGTTACAGGGGTGCAGGAGAGGTGGAGATGTTACTCCACTTACTCGGGCTGTGAATTGTAGAGTTCTTAGGTTCACAGAGCACTTCAGAAGGGGAGACCAAATGTTTTTGAGAACCTGTTACAGTAGAAATAACATAAAACCTCTATTTTGATGTAGAGGGATAAGAGCAGGGAGGATGTGGGCACCTGCACAGAGACAACTTACAAAGCACAAGCCTGAGCCTATCTTACACCATTTACCCCGATTGCCACAGAGAATAAATACATCCTATGTCATATGCCACATTCTGCTAGAGCCTCTGCCTGAAAATTCCTGCCCCTTGTTTTCCCTTTTACTGCACAAACGTGCCGCTTGTTTCTCAGAGTAAACATCTTAGAAAGACAAAGTCATGAATCAGATCTGTACATCTAGGAAGTACAGTTCTTCTGACCAATGCTTATGTTATTATGTCATCCTATTCAGCAATAACCTAATTGTAGATAATGTGAAGCAGATCAACTTCTGTAATCTTCTCTAAGGAAGAAAAAAAAAAAAAAGGAAAGGAAGAGGTTACTACACTCTGAAATTTATCCTGAAAAATTTAGGAAGCTGTAACATAGAAGAATAAAATCAGTCTATACGCTGCCAACATTTATACAGACTCAGAGGTCACTTAGGATATATGATGATAAAGCACATGTGCTACCAGATACCAGCTGACCAACCTATGGGAATGAATACTGTGAAAAATATCAATGCAAAGGAGGGGGAAAGAAGAGGGTCATTAGTGCAAGATGCTTGAAACATCAAGATGCAATGAGCAGGACAGAGCTGCTGATGAGAACACTCAGGGGATGCAGTATGAAGATCTCTGGACTGAGCAAAGTGTCGTGGTCAGGGAAGGATAATAAAAAGACTGGAACATACACCATCTGGTATAACAGAAGGGAGGATGGGAAACATCAACAGGGAGTTATATTTGTTAGGGAAAGCCAGACGGTGAAAGCATTGATTAAGATTATTTTGTTGATTAGGTGGTACTCTCTGATTTATGTGCTGGTGAAGGAGCAGCACGGTACGTAAAGGCTGTGCCACCCAGGCAGCTGAAGTGGGATCGGGCCTGGGGGGCTTTAGCGGTTCCCTCCTGGAACTGAAAGGGAGGGTTACGTGGAAGGAGGGCTCACTTGTGGATTTGGGAGGTGGCACATTCCAGTGTGAAGAGAAGGAGCTGTGAGGATTTGTGACAGTGATGTGATTCACCTCTTCCTAAAGTAGGGAAGTAGCACGTAGAGGTAGACTGAGGCATTGGAGGGAGAGAGCTACAACAAGAGAAATCATTGGGAAAATAACTGGTTGAGTAAAATATGTATATATTTGTAGCTCCATATATATTTTTATACATATACATATATTCATATCCATCCAGGGACAAATCAACAAACAATGTAAAGACACCAAATGAGACAAATTTCCTTTGCCCAGAGACGCGAGCTGTTCCTGGGACAGAAAGGGCTCGAAACAGGCAGCGAGGGTATAGATCAATGACTCACATTACAGTCGCTCCCGGCTTCGAAAGTCCTCAATGACAAAGCACAGCAGGGGCAGAGCAAAGGGTATGCAGCAGTATAGCTAATGGGATAAATCTAGTACCCACCTCAGTGAAAGGTGGCACCCTGTGTGGACAGGAAGCCAAGAAATAAGGTAAGGATTTAAGGGAGAGGGCTTGCACAGCACAGTATTATTGGTACCAATCGATCAGCGGGTAAGATGGGAACAACGTGACATCAGCAGCAATGCACAGCCAGTGAATCAGCAGAGGGAAAAGGGCAGCAGGTGAGCAGCAGCAGAAAAAAAACCCATTTGGGTTGCCTGGAGTAAGTCGCCGAGAGCGTTTTTGTAACACTGACTCGAGAGGGATGAGCAGTACAGCAGGATTTGCAAAACCCCAGTGGCACAGCACTGCTCATTTCCCTCACTGAAACCACAGAAAAAAGGACCCTGGAATGTCTGAATGTCAGCAAACCCTGGAGAAAAAACAAACAAGCATTTACTTGTTGTAGAAGTAAAAAGAAAAAAACCCAAACAAAACACTTTCCATGCTAAACTCAGAGGGGTTCCCCACCTCAAGACATAGGACATGTTTTATAATACACCAGAAAAAACATTTAAGGAAAATCCTTTTTCTTCCTGCAGGTGAAGTGTCACAAAGTGAAAAATGGCAAATTCCCACAGATTTATCCATCAATAAACACACACATTCCTTCACAGCTCGCAAATCTCATCAGCAAATGTTGACCAACCTGCAGTTACTCCAGATAAGCTGTGTACAGGTTAAGTCAGACACAGGTAGGTTACACGAGTGCAAGAGGGAGGCAGATCCGCTCCTGCAGCAGCATGGACAGGTATAAATTCACTTCCCGTTCCCTTTGAACTCTCTGAATGGGAACAGCCCTAAATATTACAAGTATTACATTTCACTATTCAATAAAGTTGTGCTGAATAGAATTATCACCTTGAAATTACAGGGTAAAACTCCCTATACAAAAACAGATTAAAGACAAATTAGACTGTGGGCCAGGTCACTATGATTGTTAATTAGTGATAATGGAAATACAATTAGCATAATGAGTTCCAATTACTGTATATGGAGAAATATGAGCATACTGCTTTCATAAATCTTGGTTCCAGGAAAAATAAAATGCATCTGGCTTAACAAACCATGCCCTTCTCCTTTGCAAAAAAGCTTCCTGGTAAATATATTTTTATAAAGCTAAGCCTTTCTTTTGATGAGTTGTGATTTAGGGGAAAAAAAAAAAAAAAAAGCAAGTGACAGAATGGATTTACCCTGTGTGATAGCTGAACAGTTTTGTATTAGCTTGGCTTCTGGTTTAAGCTTCCTACAAAATCTTACCATCTGTTTCTTCAATGCTGGGTTAAACAACAAAAGACAAAATCATAGACCATTACATCAAATGCACTTATTGTCTTTGAAATATCTAGGGTTCCCCCCCCTCCCTTCTCTTTTTCTCCTTCTGATAAACTGTGAAATTGTAAAGTCAATTATATTCAGGTATTTACACAATTCAGAATGGCTTTTCAAAACCTCGTGTAAAAACAAGCCGATGAAAGACAACAGCTTTACAAATAGCAACAGCAGCATGTCTGATGGTTACTTCATGAAGGATTCTTTCAGTTCCACAGCAGTTCGACACCTTTGCTAGAGGAGGTACAATCAGGCTGGATTTGGCACATCACCCACTGGTAAGTAAAAAAACTGGGGATTAAAATTATGAATTTACAGATGTTGTGGACTGGAGCGCTAACGGAAATAAAGTCTTAGTAAAGCCCTACAGACCTGCAAAGCTTGACTCC
Source organism: Antrostomus carolinensis (assembly GCF_000700745.2). Lineage (NCBI taxonomy): Eukaryota > Metazoa > Chordata > Aves > Caprimulgiformes > Caprimulgidae > Antrostomus > Antrostomus carolinensis. The sequence goes on from NW_010322308.1 coordinate 118,156, forward strand.
ATGCCTCTCTTCAAACAAGCTGGTGTTAGCTGTACTGTTACACAGCCAATTATGAAGCTACTCACTGGTTCCATGTGATAAAGTAGATTCTGGGGTCATATGGGCAGGGATTCAAGAACAGGAAAAATTCTAGCCACACACAAGGACTACATGTTAGTGATGTTAGGTACTCTCCCTTTGAACAGGTCCTCCACCCTTCTTATTAGAGGGGAAACAGGCAAAATCTGTGTCAGACCCAAAAGTCATGGACAGATAAAGCAGATGGGACATGAACTGTGCAGCTCGCCACTCTGAACCTCTGAGTTACCGGGGAGCATTCATTAAGGAAAACTAGAAGGACATGATAACGGGAATGGAGAGTGGAAGGAAAAGGGACTACTTAAGAACAACAGGTCTCTCTTACACCTGCTAAGCTGCAGACAGAGCAGACTGCTGATGTTTTCATTATGCCAACAACGTGATAATTACGTGTAGGTGCAGATGAACTCTCTTCTCTCACAACAGCCATGATACTCTGCAGCTATAGGGCAGAGCCAGCTCAAGACATACCCACACAGCCAGCCTCATGTGAAAGCACCCTGGTATGATGTCACTTCAGTGTAGTCTCAATCCCTTAAAAGGTTAATGAAACACGTTTTGGCAGAGCACGTAAGGAAGAAGAGAGAGTAGGTAAGGACCTGCCCTGGACACTTACTGAGACTGCCTCAGCTCTGCAGAGCATGAAGACTTGTCCTGGCGATGGGATCGCTCCCTGACGAGAACCGATTTGCTTCACAGACCGAGTATGCTCTGTACAGACAGCTCTAAGTAAGGTTTAGCTTTTCTGATTTTAGCTCTCTAAAAATAAACCCCAAACACTTCAGAATGCCATGCAGCCTGGCCCTCAACTTCCCAAGGATACTGATGGCTCATAGGAATGTCAGCACCGTAACATTTCTGCGCTTTCAGGCTGCTATTTTAAAGACCTAGGAAAACGCAGGGAGCAAGTGAGTTAGAAGAACAGGCTGACAGCTAAGGGAAGGGGCCTGAGGAAGAAATAATGAGTGAACACGTCACTGAAGATTGTATCTTGACACATATGCACAAGAAGGCTGGATTCAGTGTGTACAGGCAATCACGATTCTCACATTACCTCACTCTGCAACCTTAGCAAAGGCCTTCGAGGGTTGTTGTGTGCTTGGTTATATTCATCTGTGAAATGAAGACATCTCAAACAAGGTCATTCCGATAAGCACAGTATCTCAGCACAATAAAAGGCATTCTCAGTGATAACAGAGCTTACAAGATAAGTGGATGAGTCAGACCAATGGAGAAAGAAAGAGGGAGACAGAGGCACCGAGACAAAAAACCACCTTTCCTCTGAGCACATGCAGGTGCCGGTACGTTATCTGACCACAAGCCTTGCCCACTGACACCCAACACAACTAAGGCAATAAAAGAAGCTTTATTGGGAGTACCTGAAGGCAACCTTGCTGATTAAAGCAGACACTATCCTGCACCTTTTCCTGGCAGTGCTAACCCTTTGGTGGACAGGAAAGGTTCAGAGGGACAATTGACCCTGTGCCAGTTGGAGCTGTCAGGCAGACACCAGCAGAGCCCACTCACGCCCATCTAAACCCAACGCATCTCCACATTCTTGTGAATTTATGGCACCGTCCCTCAGAGCGCAGGCAAGTATTTCCACAAATGAATGATCCCAATCAGAAAACCAGTCCTGTGGCAGGGGATACATATGGTCATCACTCCCAAGAACAGCTGTCAAGCACTAGCCCTGCCCACTTCCCACTGTGTAACGTCCGTGGCTGCTCAGTCAAGCGAATGACCTTATAAACCCACACAGGTCCAATCTCAACTGAAAATTATTAGCAAAAACTTGTTTTCCTTAAGATTTTGCAGTCTAACAGGGAGAAATAATACACTTGGACTGCAAGTGAGTCTAAACAGCTTTTGTTACAGTTCTTTTGAGTATAAAAATCTCTCTACACAGAAATAAAAAAGCTCTTTGGAAAGATGAGTGCTAGACCTCCAGTCCCTCTATCCAAAGCATACTGTTCAATTCAGCATGTGCTTCACTGAATAAATAACACTCCCAGCCACCATGCTCTCCCTCCAACATGCTTAAGTTTTGATAGATTGCATTGCTTTGTACTAAGTCTGTCTGGAACTTGTGACATTTGCCCAGCGATTTGGTAAATGAACATGGAATATTTGACCCATGCAGCCAAGATTACGCTTTATTCAGACTGAATGGACAAGATCCTTTGTTGTACCCAAAAAACCTGACAGATAGGGCTAACCTTTTCAGCCAGCTCCTCTGGGTATTTAGCTACGAGGAAAGCGACACTCTGTGATGATTACTGAATCTCAAATCTCTCCCACCTATACACACATAACCAAGTGCCCCGAGAGCATCCATGACGCAGGCAAGTTGGCAACTGAAGGACCTTCTCCCAGGCTTTCTGATTTATGTAGACCTGCCACAGAATGACTGATACAAGTGAAATAAATCTGTTCAGGGCTTAAAAGACATGAAACTTGACAGACATTCAAAGTCAGATTCAGCTATTTCATGTTTTAGCTTTTCCTGCGCTGTATCTCTAAAATGTCTTTAGCTGACATGGTCAGGGGCGGCAGGAGGGGTAAGTGGGCGCAGGGTTTGGACACAGTCTCCTAGGAGGGGTCTCCTACCCCTCACCTCCCATTCTCTGCTCCAGCAATACGTTTTTCACCATGCTTTGATCTTGGCTGACATTTTTAACTCAGTAACATTCTCCAAGACAATCTCAAGGTTGTAAAATTACATTACTCAATGCAAGAAATACCTCTTAGCAACTGTCCTGCTTTGGGCTTTTGAGATACATTTCTGTATCTCAATAGGGCAATAGTGATGTTATTTCTCAAGCTTAAATGGAAGCCAAGACATCGATGACTCACTGCATCTTACCCACTACCTGAAGGTAGAGAGTTTGCTGTGAAAATATTTTAAATATACTCACTAAACATTTAAGGGATCTTCCCCATTTATAGGGGGTGAGTATCAGTGAGACAGCTGCAGAAAAATTCTGGATCAAGTCTTCAAGCCTTATACAATTTTCCAGTAACCCAATTTTTTTTTCTCTCTCACATGATCTCCACAATGATACATGCATCATCCTCCCAAACCTATCATGACCCAAGCTAAAAAATCAGAAACACCTCGTGTTTTGTGACTCAGAGTACTAAAAGACAGCTTTTGCTTTCTTCCATTGAGAAGTTCGTGACACCCAGCCTTTTCTAGTAAAGATGATACTTAAAGTCTCAGAATTAGTCATCTCTCTTGCATGCTTAACTAAATTAACATCTCCTTGGTTTCTGAGCTGGCAGTACTGAACCCTCCCAGCGTATGCTACACACAAGGGCTGGTGGAGATGAAGAGGCAGCTAGAAGAGCAGCGTGACAGCAGGTTACAGCAGCACAGTCCTCGGCTAGGGATTGTCAAGGTCTCTATCACATCATTAACTTGAGTACAGCAATCATCAGCAATATCTTCCATTTGTAATAATCCATCTGGGCCATAAATGGTCCGTAATGTGGTTGAATTAGCATCACATTCAGAAACCCACTTCCCAGGTTTAGTACGTTATATCTCAACATTAATACTGCCTTCTGACTTGGTGGAGATTTTGTATTCAATAGATCTTGTTGGTACCAGGAATGATTAAAGTGCTGTAGATATTAGTTACCATTCCCAGTAAGTTGGTTGGTGTAGTAAAATATCACGACTGGAGTCCAAGTGGACTTATACATCCTGTAGTTACATGGGAGATGATGTCAAAGGAAAAGGTATTCTCATATTTTACTGGTTTAACAGACTTTGTCCTTGTTCCCCATGAATTAGAAATCCACTGAGTGGAATAATATCTCCCAAAATTAAATAGGGAGTATGATTAGTTCATCTTCCTATTCTTTCAAATGCTATTTAATGTAAAACCATTAAAAACTCTTCCCACAGGCTTGTTCAGCACTTTGTTTAGCAGTGTAACGCTATACTGCTGCAGCATCTATGCACAGATCTCTGTGTACACTCAATGTACCCTGCTATGAAGTTCCCTTATGAATTATCTGCCAACAAAAGGACAGTAGAGAAGATATTCTCAAGAGCTAATGGTCTTGAATAGAATTCTAGCCCCACAGAACCACCCACAGGTACTACAAGGATGCTGGTATGAACACATTTGCAAGAGCAAAGTAATCTCTTAAGAAGTCTCTGTGACAAAATAAAGCTTCCCTTTCTCCTATCTCTCTGCCCTTTTTTCAAGCTTTGTTCTCTCTCTTCTTTCCTCAGAAGGGGACAGAAACAGAAGAAAAAGTCAGCTGCAGCAGCAAGAGTAACAACATATCTACCTTCTACCCAGAGCAAGCTCCCCTTGGGGTGAGGCCAGCACTGCTTTCCACAGGGAACTGCAATTCTCTCTCCAAGCATCAGAATCTTGCCCCGTAACTCCTAGATTTGGCTGCAGCTGCCTTTTTTTAATAATAGAGCATATTTTTTACATCACAACTATTGTTTATGTCTGTGGAACAGTCTCTTTATGTTCTGTTTCTCTGATGCTGTGGATGTACATCAAACATCACAGTGAAAGAAGCCATCCATGAGGTGCACTGCACCATAGCTAGATTATGTAAATATTTGTCATGATCTACCAAGCAAATAACAAATTTAAGAGAAATACAATTATCTTTAAATCCTGCGCATTGTAAATGTTTGCTTTTAATCCTTTACGTAACCTTATTAAAAATTTCAAGATGGATACATTCTCCCACTGAATCTGACAAACATCTGGTTTACAATAGAGTCATGTGATAAAATTCCATCCAGAATCACATTTGCTCTTCAGCGTGTTTTCTCCCACCATCATTCATACCAGAACTTCTGTGTTTTGTCTGGGATATAAGACAGTACAATGATATGTTTTTATTAGGAATAATGCACTGTCCTCTCCCTTACAGAATTTAAATCTGCTATCTATGGGTAGCTATAGTCAAATATATTGATAGTCTCCCTTGTGGGTTCTGCTGACACTTGGGTTTAATTGTAGTGAACTTTGAATTCCTATCTTAAGGTCAGTTATTAACTATTGATGGATTCTCCTTTTCTCCATTTAATGCTAAAGTATTCATACTAACCAAGATAGATGGGAACGCTGAAGAAATTTTTCAAAGCCATCGCTGTGCACGATACCCTTAAACTCTTCCTATGTGACAAACGCAGAGCCCTGTTCTAAAGGTGGTGATCACTCATGTTCAGCTTAAAAAGGAAAACACAATACAACACCGTGCTGCTGACCCCTCGCTGCTCTTCTGCCTCCCGGTACTATCTTCCTAGAAACGAAAGGTCCTATGTGCTGCTGTTAGGAGAAAAGAAAATACAATTTCCTCAGGTACAACCTTGGATACCAATCTTGAAACCAAATGGGGTCAGAATGCAAAGGAGCAACCACGGCACTGCACACCACCCAGCCGGGCTGACAAATAACTCTGCTCCTTTGGGCTTCCCAGAAGGAAAAAAGAGTGCCCCTCAGAGATTTATAAACACATACATAATAAATGGGAGGCTGAAGTTTAAACTGTTATGAAGCATTCTCTACTCCGCTTCCGAAGTCCTCGGTGATTTAAAGAGCTGACATTTACTGTGTGCAGGCCTATTATTCAGAATGACTGTTTGTGTATAGACAATATTTTAAAATGGCTTGCTGTAGATGAAAAATTCTTATTAAGTCAGAAAAAACTGTTTAAGTAGGTAACACTCTCCCCGTTTAGACTGCTATAAGTCTCGCTGACTCGCTGTAGGGAAGGCAGGGTGGCGGGTGAGCCTGTGGATGCCGTCTGCCACGTTAGCGTGTGCAGGGATCGTGGCACCAGCCAAGGCTGCAGTCACCTTCCTGTCTCCCACCAGGCAACGGACACAAAGAGGTTCGGTGTCACTGTTATGCGTTAAAACTTTTCTCTATCACGTCAGCTTTGACAAGTGCTGGAGCTATGAAATGTTTGCCACCCCTGAGGCCAGTGGCACAACTCACACTGATGTCCTCCATGGTCCTTAAAAGCAACTGGGTAACCAACACTTGGCACCAGCCAGGCAAGCAAAGCCCCGAGACTCACCAGCCTGGACAAACTCTTTTTTCTCAGCCCATCGGTAGGTTTTCCATGCTCAGCCTTCTCCAACCTGTTGCCATGTGCCACAGTCCCGGTGGCAATCAAGCAGAACATACTTCTGAGGTCTCCTCCCTGCACTGCTGCAAGGACCAGAAATCTGCCAGGAACCACCAGACGTTCCTCCAGCAAAACAAACGACTAACCAGAACTAAAGCATACCCATAAGGTTTTGATTTTCCATTCTAATAATTATAAAACACTCCTTGCAGACTTCATACCTTGTCTTTGTACAACCTACCAGTGGATCTCAATACAGCAGTGCTTTTCTCCAGTCAGCTCACCACTCTCACACCATCCAGACCTGAAAGGACCGTGTTTTATTTTGTATGTACCTTTTGCAGATATTTTTATAATGGAGAAATTCACATATAACTGAGGAACAAAAAAACCCAGTGATATCTGACTGCACCACTACTGACAAGAATGCCTACCTCTCTCCAGCACTTAAATTATTCTGCACAAAAGACCCTATTGCACATTATTTTACTGTCATTATATTTGATGATAAGAATGCCCACTTCAGAGAGTATTTCATATGTAATATATGGATCTGGCTAAATACAGCTAGGCTCAGATTTTTCAGGGTGGTATATATTGATCTGGTAGAGAAAATCATCCTACTTGAAGTTTGTGCACTAAAATAGACACTTTAACCTTGATGCCTTCTGTGTGATGCAAGTACAGATTTAAATAGGGGTTACAAACAGCGGATTTTGGCTCTGAACTTTACATTCAGACTTCTATGATGAGGTTTTTAGAGGCAGCAAGTACTGCCATGGTCCACTGTCACCAACTAAAAGAAAAAGCTATCACACTGCTGAAAAATCAGCGCATGAGGGCACAAAATGGACACAGCGAACACGGAACCAAGTTTTGGAAGTAGAAAAATCCAGTTTTGAACCAGCATTTGGCAGCAAGAGCGATACAAACGTGCAGCGAGCACTCAGGTACTCGCATATTTTACAAGTAGCGGCTCCACCACCTGCACTGCTCAGTCACCAGTCCCATCCCTGGCATGTTTTGGCCCAACCTGTCCACCATTCCCTTGGCCAACTCCCCGGCAAGGATCAGGTATTTTCATAGATCAAGGACCATTCCCAGTAGGCAGCCGTCGTGCAACCATCTGAATTTTGAAGGTAAAAGTGTACAACAATATGCAAGTGGGCAGCTTTGTGCCCAAGAGCCTCAGCACCACAGAAGGGTTCCTGACATGTTTAATTTCCTAACACACAGATACAAACAGAGCTGAAGAGGCTGGTGCTCCTTGGATACAACAGGAAGACCTATGGGAGAAGTAACATTATAATAAACATGCTTCTGCCAACCAGTTTAATCCTCTCTTTTCTTGAATTTCTTGTAGTGTAGAACAAAAGTCCAAATGAAAACCTCAAGCTACCATTTTATAAAGCAACCACAGAAAAATTCTTAACAATTAAAACAGGAGAAAAAAAAATTACAGCCAAGCTGTGACTCCTAGTATACTTTTTCTGTGAATGGGCTGAAATGACTAATCATCAGCAGCTGATCAAGAAGCAATTTAAAATCTTAGCTAAGGCCTGTGAAAAATCAGCAAAGACAAAAAGAAAAGCAGACAAAAGTTACAAGATTTATCCTTCTGTCCAAGAACTTCAAATTAGAAATGGAAAAATATTTGCTTTCTCCCCTTTATAAATCACACCCTTTGATATGCACTATTTTTAAACACTGTCTATGAAATACTAGTACTTCAAAACAGATTTAGTGGGATTTAGAGGTTTCTACTGAATAGATAATTTACAAGAACTTTTGGCTTCTTTAGTTTTATTAAAAGTGTGGAATATAATACTATTTGTGCATCAAGAAACAGTGCATTACCCAAGTGTTGGCAGCCATTCCTATAAAACACATAGCTCTTAATCATCTGGTTCAGGCATTTTTCCTATTTGCAAAGGCTGCATCTTTTTTTTTTTTTTTACCCCAGTTAAGCCACTTTTTTTTAAAGCATAATACTGCACATGTAATTTGGATTTTCTTATTGATCTCTTCAAAGGTGATGGTTTTTTGGAAAAGGAAGAATGCACATAATGCACAGTCCTTCAAGGAAAGATCCTCTGTAAAAACAGAGTTTTCACTGAGAACTGGGATGCTGAAGAATAGCTAGTGAGCAAGGACCTCTTTGTCTTCGCATGTGCCACGTACGAGGTGCGAGCTGCTGCACAAAACCAGTCTGTGATGGGTGGCATTGCCTAGTTCAGGCCACCATGTTACCTACACGAGGATAAATTTCATAGCAGACTGTTTACAACCTTCTTCCCATCCCAGGCCTGGTCTATTTCAATACGTGGGCCTGCAGCGTGCGACAAGGCCAAGTGATTCATTGAAGTCTTGGTGCAACTCATCTTTGTGCAGTGAAAGAGTTTTCTGGGAGCATTTCACATGTTTGGCTTGTTCACTATTCAATTTAATTATTTTTTGTTTTATCTTCCCACAAAAGCATCAGAGGTATGACAGAAAAACCTTCCTTCTATGCTAAATATTGAAAAAAAAACCCCAAACCCAAAACAAAACCAAAAAAACCAACCCCAAACTAATATTCTCTGAGCTTTTTTCTAGGATAGAGGGGGGCATACAAAAATCCAATGAAGCCAATGGAAATCGTGATTGTCAGTCCAGGGAAATCAGGATCAGGCCTCAGCTTTCTGCAGCGGTGAAGTGAACAGCAAAGCTCCTAATGACTTCATCGGGACTTGGATTTAGCCCTACCAGGAAACACAGCCATAAAATCATAAATTCAGTAAGATGAAATTCCAAGTGAGTATATTTGGGTTGAAGGAGGTGAGGAATGGAAATGTGCAGAGAGAAAAAAGTCCAAACCCAACTGTCTACAGCTGTTAAAAAATGAGCCAGTGTCATGTTGGTAGCCCTTTAAAATAATGGTCTAATCATTATTAATTCCTTCGATATTTAATGTAGTAACATTAATCATGATGAACTCATTTGGTATTAATGTGAATGTCAGACGTACCTCTCCACATACATGCACATCATTTTGGGATTAGCTCTTTGCTATATAATTCTTTTTGTATCCTGCAGAAAGTGCTGAGGACAGTTGTTTAGTGACTTTGACACAGCTTGATCACAAGCACTGCTTATGTACAACCGTGCTTTGTGCTTCCCTGCGAGCTTGAGAGCATCTCTGAGTGCCTGGTCCTTTGGGGTAAGCAACTGCAGCACCTAGAGATGAGAGGCAGAGTGTGGAAGAGAAGCCACTGGTACAGGTTGCATGAAGCCTCAGGATGTTTTTGCTCTTTGCTGCCATTTTCTACATGCTACAGGTTCTGAGGACTGTTCTGACCCAGCTCTGCTGTTGATGTGAGCTGACATCGTAATACCAAAGCTGACTGACAGTAACTGAGGATCTGGACAATTAACAAGTTGTCTTGGTCAAGAGTGACCACCACCACCGCAGCTTGGTGGTTTGTAATAATCAGAGAAAGAAAGTTGGAAGGCATCATCCAGATGATGCTTCCAGAGAAGGTACTTTCTAGGCTGCCTAAAGGCAGTGCCAGAGATCTACAAAATAACATCAGATTCACACTTTTCTGGCAGACAGAGTAAGATAATGATATCAAATAACAGGGTGTGGAAGAGATGGCTATCCTATGGAAGCTAACTGCGGCAAAACAGGATGTACCCAAAATCCACGGCATCAATGAAATGTCATAAAACCTCTGTCATTTCTAATTAACACGTATTTTTAATTGCACTGAAATTTCCAAGGTTTTATGTCAGCATAACTCATACAAATGCCTCACTACAGCCTTCCCATCCACTCCCAATAAACACGTCCGTTTACTGTCTTTCCCTCGTTTCTGAGCAGCTTGGCATGCTGTTAGTTAAAATTCATTCTTTTAAAGCACAATATCCATTTAGCTTCTATCCTCTGAACTTTATTCATTCATTATTAACACTGAAAGCCAAAGTGCAGGAGAGAAGTTCAGTCCTATCGGCGTTTCGGATGAAAGTGATGTCTCGGTGTATTAGCGGTACACAGCACTATCTTCCAGAAAATGCTGCCCAGTCCTTCAACAAAGCAGCCATGTCCCAGTGCCTAATAGGATCACTTACTTCAAATGTGACACCACCTTCTTTGAAATATTTGTTTAGATTTCATAAACATATGAAGGTTCTCAAACTCAAACAAAACCTCCAGCCTCCAGCCCCAGCTCTGATTCTAAAGAGCTTTCTGTTCAATAAATCAGAGCCTGAATCCAGGATATTTTTATTTTTTTTTTCCTCCTCTGGTTTGCCTTTTTTTTTTTTTCCTGGATAAAAATAAATGTCATCTGGTTTTGACTGCAGATAATGAATCATATTAAGAATTTAAAAAGCACTATTCTTTTTTTTTGAGACCTAATTTCAGACCTATTAACACTTTAATATGAAACAGAAGCCCATCATTTCATTAGAAAAAGAATAAGGCCCCTCTTGTACCATATGTTGTTTCTTCCTTTATAAAAAAATCCTTTTGAAATCCTAGATTGGGCAGCATCAGCGCAGAACGTAGATCTGGCACAGAGACAACGTATAGGTGAGCAGACCTTGCATCAGGGAGATTAACTATTTCAAGCAAAATTACAGGTTTCTGGCAACCCCTCCTTCACATTCCTCACGATAATAAATGATCCAACTTGAAAAAAGAAAATGAACGATTGCAACACAAGAAAAACTCCTGCTGGGGGCGACCCAAAACATGTGAAATGCCAGTGTGTCACCACCACAGACTCGCCTGTGATTACACCAAGGACAAACAGCTGCTTCTTACAAGTGCTTTTTGGCACGTTAAATATTTATTAAATAAGGGAAAGAAAATTATAGCTGTCCCTCTTCAATATTTACATTTTAAAAATGAGAATGCCTTTAAAACACACACAGAACATGAATGCAAGAGCTGGTGTGATAGCAAAGAACCTTATTGCACATAATTAACAGACACATAATGTCTGGTTACTAGTAATTTCCTTCTAGCTGAGTAAGGAAATAATTTAATCATGTTGATCAAATGAATCCCATGAGCCCAGCGTAACATTATGCTTTTTTTTCCCCCTCTCTAAATCTGCATTAACTGATAAGAGTCTACTTCGTGAAATAACAGAACCCAACCTTGTTTAGGTATCCTTAATAATATCTAAAATATGGGCATGATTTTAGTAACTGGTTTTATCAAGCATTTCAGTAAAATCTTTTCTAATTCCTGGTGCTGACTGCAAAGAAAAAAAGCAGGGAGAAGGAAGAAATAAATAACTTAGTGTGTTCTTTATCTGGAATAGAAGTAGAATATTTTATAAAACTGCACATTCCACATTACTCTGTTACAACGTGGAAGATATTTCTATAAAGACCTGAAAAAAAAAATTAAGCCCCTTACATACTTGAGTGTTAAGCAGCTAACTGTAAATTACCATTATTCTCCTCCCCTCACCCCCAAAATATCTCCAGGTGCAACTTAGAAATATGTAGACGAAGAATTTTCTTCTTTTTCCCTCTAAACTATCATTTTATTTGACAATACATCATTCGCCTTGTCATTCCAGGGTTTTGTAGTAAAACCTTTTGTGGGATTCCACTATTGTTCTCTCTGAACTACTTAGAAAAAGCACTGAACTACCTTCTGTGCTGTCTCAGGTAGTTTCCTGTAATGAGGTGATATAATTTAACACTTACCATAATACATTTTATCCATCTATTGTTTGCTAAATAATTCCTGCAATAACACTTTTATTCTTTCCATAATTCTTTAGGGTAATGCTGGAGGAATAATATTTTTACTGCGGTGATTGATGTCAGATTCTCCAGCATGAATAGACCCCATGAACACAGGTTATCTATTGATAAGCATTAAAAAAAAAAAGAAGTATAAAAAGAACATCAGGGATCAAAGGGTTAATATCATTTTATGAGGTTGTAAAAATCTACCTCAAGAATCTTGTGTTAGCAATATTCTTTGTGTAAGATGTATGTTATTAAAACAAGTAGCAGCATCTGAATTAAGGTGACAGTATGATGGATGACTAGTGAAGTGGAATCAGAGTCGTTTGCAGCATTTTGGGCTAGATGTGGGAATTCTGCCTCAGAGGTAGGGCGCTTGGCAGACGCATCGATTCCAGGCTGACGCATGTTCATAAATATGCCCCTAGAGAGGTGTGGCCTAGCAGAATTTACAAAATTATGTTCATGAATTATTTAACATTTATTTATGGATGCTATATTTAAACTGCATTTGCAAAAGCGAATGGACCACGGCATACAGAGTGATCTTTAGATAATGCAAATTCTGCACAAGACCGAGACAGTTTGCATACTTCCCGGAGAGGCCAAGTCTAGCAGAACTAGGGAAGTGATATGTCAGTGTTGTGGCTTTATACATCACAGCCTGCTGCGCCCCAGAGAGACTGACAATTCCAGGAAATACCTGACAAGTTGGCAGTTACGACCTCTGCGAAAGCGATCTCCTCAGACAGAGATACCACAGCGCTGGTGGAGACTCCTCCTTTAACAGACTCCAGACTTGCTCCTGCAGTGTGAACAAGCTGGCGTCCACTGCTCTATGGCCCCCACTGATCTTGACATCAAACCACACTGATCTTGATATCAAACCACACTGATCTTGATATCAAAACGTTTGATATCATTACTGCAACACCAGAGGTGTGAACTTAAGTGCTAGTAAGCCTCAAACACAGAAGTTGGGCTGTATAGGAAAATCCCAGCCTCTTCCATCATGCACATATGTAACTTACAACCCTTTATTTATGTGATCAAGTTCTCTCTCATTAATACCGCAGATTTTTCTCTGCTGGATACACACAAACTGCTCAACACACTTGGAAAGCACAAGATGAATCCATACTGCTCACAGTGACAAAGCTATTGCAAAAATTCAAGAGGAAACATCATGCAAGAAAACAGAATCTCAAGGTAAAGCAGTCTATCTCACTCTGGAAGGGATGACCCTTGAAGGAAAGGAAATCTTTCATTGAACACTGCACTGCTGGTTTACTGTCTACCCTCTATTTACACTCTGTTAAACTCTTCCATTGTGTCATTTCTTGATCTTCAAAAGACATAATTTTACATTTATTGTCACTGTGGGGGATATGAACAATACTGTCATATGGAAACCCTGGGGTTTTTTTGTTTTTTCCTTCTCCCTAATCCAAAGTGGTTGGTTTACAACACTAGACTCCTGCAGAGAGCAAGGAGAGGTACCCACAAGAGCTACGAGCTGGAGATGTACCAGGCTGTAAAGGGTCCCTCCTGTTCCAGAGAGGTATTTCTCAGGTGATGGTGTGTATCCAAGATGAGTGTACTGGCCCTTCTACACCCTTTTTCTCTCCTTGCTGCTCCAGCAAGTAAGTAGACTCACATGCTTTCATCCTCCAGCCACACAGACCAAAAAGCTCAGGGCAGGTGGAAGGGAAAGTTCTTTATTGCTACAAGCACTTGTGCCAGTGCAGCTGCATGGCTGACACCACTGGAGCTCCACACAGCTGTAGGCACTTTAATGTCCCTCTAAGAAGCCTGGTAATGGGGTGATTTCTTTGGAAAACTTTCTTCACTGGCATTTTCCTGAAATAAAGTCCCCAGGAATACAGTTTTTTCATTACTTAACTTAGGAACTTAAGGCCTTAGGTAGGTCACACTGTCCATGGGATGCTCTGCAGCCTGATGAAGAGGGACTTTATCCAACCATTCAATGGTCTTTATCTAACCATTCAATACAAGTTCTCAGAGCCTGCAATACTGTCCATGGGATGCTCTGAAGCCTGATGAAGAGGGACTGTCTTTATCCAACCATTCAATACAAGTTCTCAGAGCCTGCAATTCCTCAGCCTCCGAGTCCTTAACAGTCCATACTGTCAGGATGTGCTCCCCATTATCTAACAATCTCATTTCCTGCAGTCTAATCCCATTACTTTTTCTTCTATGTCAAGGGGACACAGAGCAAAAACTATTCCCCTTCTCTGTGCAGCCTTCCTTTATATATTTGATGCCTGTGATTATGTCCCCTCAGCCTTTTTTTACTCTAAAAAAGTAAAAGTCTGTCCTCAAAGACCACATCTAGCCAACCTCCAAGCTGTCTCCTTGCTCCCTTTGCAACCTCTCCCACGGGGGTACATTTTTCTCCTTAGGGCACCCAAAAGTGAGCTCACCACCACAGCCAAAATCTCACCAATGCTTCACAAGGGAGATGACTGCTCTTCATCATCTCACTATGGATGCCGTCTTCCCCGCCCTCAACATGGTTGTTTTGTCCCCCAAAGCAGGTTTGTGTTTGGTTACTGATCTGCTAAAGTCCTCTCCAATCCCTTCTGGTAACACAGGCATTCCCTGGCTTGTGTTTCTCAGAGTATTCATTTCCACCTATGCTCACAGCTTGGCATTTGGTCTCACCAAATGCACTCTATCTTCTTCAAGCCATTCTCCTATTTGTCAAGATAATTTTGAATTCTAATCCTGCCCAACAACCTGCCTGCAGACCCTCCCAGCTTGATGTCATTTGCAAATTTAATAAGTTTAATATCCATTTCATTATCCAAATCATTAAATGCAAAGGGTCCTAGGCAGAACTTATTCAGGACATCCTTCCAGGCTGACAACGAGCCACTGGTAGCCAGCCTGAGTGGTTATTTTTCTAACTTGCTTTGCACCCACATGAAAGTGATTTCCCCTAAACTAGACTGCTTACGGGAATAGTTCACAATAATGTTTTTTAAATCTGTCTCTTAAATTTCAGGATAAAGGCTGACCGAAAATTGGATTTGCTGAGCTAATGGGTGTCCAACACATCTTTTCCCAGAAGAAATGGAAGAGGAAGAGAAAACAAAACGTACGAAAATCAGCACCATATTCAGCACAATTATACCTGATAGCTTTTGTTTCACGTCTAGTCTAGATGAAATCCATGTGCTTCAGATCTATGGCTTCAAGAGATAGGCTGCCCTTTGAAACTATGAAACTTTGGGTTTCTCTGCAGAACGAGGTTCCCTTCATTTTTCTCTCACCACTAGCATCACTTTTTGCTCATCCCCAGTGGAAGTAAAGAAAAGTAACACAACTCACGGCCACTGTTCAGTTGTCCCTCTCAAACACCGAGTCCCCTCCAAAGGCACAGCTGCATCGCCACCACACGCTGCCTCCACGGGTGTGGGTCACCAACGAACAGCAACAAAACCCTCGTGAGAAGGCTACCACACATCCTCTGCCTGCCCCTAGTGATGGCTTTTCAGCAGAAGGACATGGCCTCACCCATTTCGACTCCAAACAGGATGAATGGCTTGACTAACTGCCCATCCAAAAAACCTTGCAAACCTGACACGAAATAGAGAAACATTTCTCCCCTTAAAGGCGCGTTCCAGACGACGCTGTTTTCTCTGCTGCATAAGAAACATGTGTTTCTGATGAGGATTACACCACAATTTTCTCCAATTACCTTACTTTGGGAATTGATTTATCAAATGCGAACAACGTTCCCACCAGAGACCTTGGAAACCGTACAAATTTTCACTCTGTTCCATTAAGCTTTTATTTTAATACCGTGTAACTTTTCAGCTGCCAAAGGTGGTGTTAAAACAAAAACTGAAGCAAACAGTGTTCTGCATTTAACTTTCCTGTGTCAACACAAAGGACTCATCAGCCATAGTCTTGCTACTTGTTCTAATTGTGCACTATCAAATGGCACTTCTGGCAACAAGCACAAGCTTAAAATTTGGGTTGAGTTTTAGGTTTTCAAATTTTGGTTAAAGTTCTTTAATTTATGATTTCATCATTTTAAACAAAACAAACTGCTGGCTCTGTTCTCTGCATCGATTTCTTTAATTAAGTACAATATTCTCCAGTCCTCTGATGATCCTGTTCTAACAGGCAACTTTCCCAAAGTTTAGGGATGTCTCAATGTGGCCAACCCAAGCTTGGAACACTATCCAGAAGTTATTAGAGGCAATCAATTTTGATTTTCCAGCATATTTTTCCTCTGCTGCATCCCCTTTTCATCTGGAAGCAACTCCTGTCTCTTTTCTAATTGATGAGGTGAACTGGTATGAGCGAGCTTATGATTTCTGCTCTTTACTTGAGTGGCAGAGAAGTAAATGGAAAAATTGTCTCAAAAGTTTAAATGAAGGATTTGGCTTTCGCAATAGTGAAATTACTAGTGGATTTCTTGTAAGAGTTGCATGCCAAAGAAATAAACCATGAATGATTGGAGTAGTAGGTTCTTTGTTATCAGATAAATCACCATTTACTCAGGTTCTCTGACTTTCCTTCCTTTGCAGGATTTGGATTATTCTTCTTTTCATTTTTAATTTACTGACAACAAGAAACATCTCTGAGCTGGAATACCCAGACCTGACTTGAAAGTAGCATTTCAAATACTTCTCTCTTTCTTTAAAACCTTTCTGCAACGGTTGTGGTCCTTCCTTCAGTTTCCACATAATTAACCCATCAAGTGTGGTCTCTTTGATAGACTAGAAACACTTCTCAAGGAATTCAGAGAAATCCTCTTACTTTTTAAACACTGCATGCTTTAGAAGTAAATATTAAAACTTGAAACTTTGATTTTTAATTCTTTTTACAAGTTTTTGGTATGTTCCTGTTTAATTGATGTTTGTACTTTTGAACGAAGGTGGCTAATTTCCAATAAAATAAACTCAACAGAATTAGGGCAGGAAGCTGCTCAAATTTAACTACTGCAGGGAATAAAAAAGGAAGTCCTCTTACATGCTGGTGATGGGTGGACTTGTGACAACTTACACTGTAAAGTACTAGGAGCTCAAGGATATAAAAACATTAATAATTAATATAAACCCTGACATCTCAACCCAAAAGTTATTAGGTGCTTTGTAAACTATCAGCCAAATCTGTATTTCCTACTAATCTCCCTTGCTCCTTCGCAGACAGCAGAGTTAAAACATTTTACAAGTCCCTGGTGCAGCTTTGGCCCTACGTAACTTTTGCTCTTTCTTGATGTAAGTCTCAGCTTTGGAAAGAGTAAAGACACTGAGCCAAACTGCTCCCTTTATTGGAAACTCACGGAAAATGAAACGTGTCTTGCAAAGCAAACTGGGTTTCACCTGTAGGACACCCCAAATCAATGCTCAAATTCAGCATTGACAACGCAACAGCTGCTGAGGACACTGAAAACTGTCGGCACGCACCTGCACTGAAACATTCTCAGTCCTTTTTCACATGAAATTTGTAGTAAAATGTTTGGTACCAGCTTCATTTGTATCATAGAGGAGCTTAATAAACACAAAGAAGCTGTGTCACAAAGAAACTGGGTTGCAAAGATAACTGCATTTGAAGCTCTGAAGCCTCTAGGGAGAAACAGCAAGAGAAGGAAAAGTCATTCTTCTGTGTAATTTCACTTTTTTCCTTTCCACCCCAGAAAGACTGGGCCACTACATGTTGCAGCTCAGGGCTATTGGGAGCTACAGCGTGCGTTAGAGCTACGAACTAAAGCTCATTAGAAGTGGCACAGGAGCACCACAGGTAATAGAAACATCCTGGTTGAATTCCAGGGATTTTGAACCAGGTGTTATGGAAGAAATCCCAGCCCCAGTGCAGTCAGTGGCAAAACACCTTTCAATGTCATAAAAACCATGAACTCACCCAATATGTGTTATTTTTTCACTTTTCCGTCTCTGAGCCTGCTTCATTTATCACTTTATTTATTCTATTGGATTTATTGTCCTCTGACCCTCCGCTGTACTTGGAGTCACAATTTCTCCTAAACAGAATCCAAACTCAGTAATGGTCAAGACTGAGGTGAACTTTTGAACTCACAAGGGTCGAATAGGTTCAAAATTAAACAGGAACAAGAAAACAGTTCAGTTCAGGTTATTATCTTCCTACCTTCACCACTTCTGATTTTATTCTCTAGGCAATTACACGTGCAGATTTAACCATGTGCAAAAACATTTACCAGGATGGGATTGAAGCCATAATCTGTAAACATATATGTAATTGCCATTGACATCAAGTTTGCACTGAAAGGCCTTTCAACAAGTTTGATGAAAAAAAAACCCAAAAAAAACCAACCCAACAACCAAAAACCCCACCCCACCAAACTTCAGTATTTGGGCCTCTGGCAACAAACCCAGGCTGCTACTGTAGAGCCACTAAATACTTCCTGTAGTAAAACAAGCACGGTTCCAGCAGAGAGAGGTGAATCTGACACTGTGGCATGTTTTTGGATTTCATCACTGCTCATGAACATTTCAGATATCATTAAAAAAAAATTATGTTTCTAGTTTTCTCACTACAGAGAAAA
Organism: Antrostomus carolinensis; assembly: GCF_000700745.2. Lineage (NCBI taxonomy): Eukaryota > Metazoa > Chordata > Aves > Caprimulgiformes > Caprimulgidae > Antrostomus > Antrostomus carolinensis. The sequence goes on from NW_010322308.1 coordinate 136,658, forward strand.
GACAGCAAAGAGAGCGCCAGCATCCTCCAAACGCGACCCGTTCTTGAGCCGGGCTCTCTGCTGGCAGGACCTGCCCACTGGCCTCCTCTCCCAGTGCTCTGGTCTGAGACCCGAGAGGTCACTGGTGCTGGAGCAGGGACAAGACCAGTGTGGGGACTGAGAAAGGCACTGCTAAGGGGTGGGAAGGAGAATTCCCAACTCTTCGCGCAGGCTGCTGACTGCAGACAGTCGCATGGAGGGGCTGCCAGGGTTTGTTCCATCTGCTACGTCCTGACCATCCCCACCCTGCAGACACTGTGAGATATATTTGGGGACAGAGAAGTCAGTCTTAATGAAGTATATATTAGAGAAGACTGTCTGCTTTAGCTTTCTCTCTCTCACCAAGAGCCTTCAGGTGGGGTTCTGTTGCCCCTGCATGCCCAGAGAGATGCAAACCCACCGTGCCCTGGCTCCTCCCAGCCCTTCAGTGCATGCAGGCTGCATGAGGGGTACAGGGGCCTCAAAACAGCCCAGCAAAGAAACTGCAGACAGAACAATTCCTCACACCATGGGAAAGGGCCTTCCCAAATGACATGCCCCAGAAATCCCAACAGACAAATCCTACCAGCAGTGCTGGCAATAGGAGTTTCCAGAGGACGTGGAAGATGGGAAGAGGCAAGACGCGCTAGCAGGGATGGAGGGTTTGCAAAACCCCCATGCAAAGAACGAGGCCTCTCTTGGTGGATTATTGCACCTGAGAGCAGCCTGGGGCTGAGTTATCCCCACACAACTCAACAATGCTGTCAGTCGTGGAGACAGAGCAAGGAAGATCCACAGAGAGAAGAACAGAAATTCAGTGTTTGCAAAGACACCAGAGGTGTGTCACCCTGCCACCTGGGGTGAGACCCAGCTTCTGATGAACAACTTCTGCTGAGGGTTTTAGGTGCCCTGTTGGTTATCAATGCTGATTCAAGCCCAGTTAAAATGAGTATCACTCCCTCTGCTTGTGAATTTCCTAACTTGCACTGCTCGTGAAGCCAAGCTCTACGGATTGTCTGAGAAACACAGGACTTTCCTTCTTCAGGATGAAACAGAGTCTGCATCCTCAAAAACGCACTAACACTTTGCATTAGGGATATCAGAAATACCCTTCTGTTATCCCCCAACACCTCAGATCTTTGTCAATCTTGATTTACCATTTCTCTCATGCCTCTGACGTTTACAGTGATGCTCAGTGATGAATCTGTCCCAGCTTCTCTCACAATGATAATTAATTTTTAAGCTCACCTTATTGGCGCACGCTGACAATAACATCACTCCAACTTTTTTCTCTGACTTCACCAGTTAAAATGTAGAGGATGAGCGTCCTTCTTTTGCTTAAAAATGTAAAAAAGGAATTTCAGTTGTTCTGCCAGTTTTAAGAAACAACACACAGGCGTTATCAGTGAGGCTGGCAGGATGAAGGCAGCAAAGGCAGAAGAACGGGATGGCTGTGAAGGCAAACAGGGGCACTGAAACTGCACATCTGAAGCCTCCCATGTCCTTACCCGAAGTGCAAACTTTGCTGTCACCTATAAATCAAGCAGTTTATGAGGCTGCAATATTTACACTCTAATTAAAAAATCATAAAGCCAGACCCCTTCAGTTTGTAAAAAGAAGAATTCAGGATCTGCTACTGAAACATGGCGTTAATCAGTAACTCCTAATGATCTGCTCCACAGCCTTAGAGGTTATATGCTTATTCAGCTCCACATAACAAACAAGATAATGAGAGAAAGTGGGAGAAGTGAAGGGAACACGTTACAGCAAACGCAGGGCTTTGCTACCACCAGGACCTACTCCTGACCCCTCCGATCCTCACGTCACATTTTGTTTTCTCATTTCCAAAAGACAATAGATTTATAATGCAAAGCTTTGATAACACATTATATACGGAATGATCCCAAGATGTTTTCCATGTGTGTAACCCCTGCAGAAGCCAAATATAGCCCTGGAGAAACACCTGCTTTTACCTTTATATGGTCAGAACTCCAGTCTCCTCCACATTAATGAAAAATGAGCCTTAAGAGTCAGTGTTTCCACGTGAGTTTCTCTGAATTCATTAGGGAAACAGCTGATTTCTGAATCTGCCATTTTCTGCTTATGCAGTCAAAAAAGAGCTCTCTAGCAAAGGCTGGAGAAATCCAAGCGCTGTGCAACGTTGGAAATAAAAATTATGGAACGGTATGTCAGCCGTAACTAGCGCTCCTAATTCTACACTTAAAATAGCATTTATCATTTAAAGCTCCTCATGAAAAAAATCAGACAGGGCTTGGTGCTCACCCCTTCACGCTAAACCAGCCCCTCTCCCTGCCACGTACAAAACTGCACGGCGAGTCCCACAAAGCTTCTCTCCTTTCTAAAACCAACAGGCAGGAGATACCAGCTGGGACAGGCAGGAGATACCAGCTGGGACAGGCAGGAGATACCAGCTGGGACAGGCAGCCCCCAAAGACCTGCTCTTCCCTGGCTTTTGCACAACATGCCCACTCCACACCAAGGCCTCGCCCAAACTTCTCATCTTGCATCCACAGTTTTGGAGCTCTCACTGGTCCAGGGTGATAAAGACAGAAGGCAGAGATTTTACTCCCTGGTATTGGCTGGGAAAAAAGCAACATCTGCAATATATCGGTCACACCAAGATTTTAATTCTTTTCTTTCCTTTCTTTTTCCCCCCTTTTTTTTTTTCCCTGCCCTTTAAGTTGACTATGGGTACAAAACTGCAGGTGAAAAATTACAGACTTTATTTTTTTAAATCCCTCCTTCTTATTCTTCTCCTCTAGTCTTTTGACAGTCTAAAAAGAATCAAGGAATAGTTGTTTTAGGTGAATATGAGTTGGCTTATTTCTGTCACCAGTTATATGATGCTATCCAGAATGTATCGTTAAAAAGACTCAACGAAATTACAGTTTTGACTCAGGTATTCCCAGCTCATATATTTTTGTCAGTATTCCAGACCGATAAGAATTAATGAGAGTCACAAGTACATATTTATGTGACCACAGACACTTAAAACCAGTAGTGATTTATCCTGCTTAATAGTGCAAATTAACAAAAAAGCATGCAAAAAATAGAACCATTTCAGATATATTTTTTTTTCCTTTTCAAGCAGCTTCTGCAGAGGGAATATGGTGCTGTAGCAAGAAACGTAACAGCGCACAGGAGACAGGCCTAACTCCAACAGACTCGGTCTTTAAAACTGGAGAAGAAAAGTCTTTTAACAAGAACCTCAGAGACACAGTGGGACTGATCACAGTGATGCCTACGAAAGATGGGATGCAAAAGAAGAGAAGGTAGAAGATAACCACAGTGGAAGCAGGTGTGGGGTGACTTCATGGGCCCTTCTTGTGTCCTAGGGAAGGGCCCACCAGCTTTCTGCCCTGGCCCCTGCAAGGCTGCCCAGCTCGCCTGCCCCTGTACAGGAGGAAGGATGCACGGGGTGAGGACAGCAGCTCAGTCCTTCCCCACCATCTCTGCCAGGGCTGCAGTCACCCTAGCTAAAACCACCCCAAATAATATCAAAGGCAAAGCTTGATCTGCTTTGGCGAGCACAGAAACATCACTTGAGAAGGCTGCAGAAGCTCCATTAGCAAATCTATCCCTATATAAATTAACGCGCCTTCCTAAGAAGCTTCCCACCTCCCAAAAGAAAAAACAAGTGATGGGGGGAGAAGCACAAGCACAAGATACTCAGCCACAGTATGTGGAGATCAACTCCCTTTTCGAGGTACCAATACACCAACACCCAGATGACACTTCCTAGACATACATCATTATGCTGTGCAGAGTTTTTCCACACGTGCACTTCCCAATCACTATCCTTTCTGGGTTTTACAAAGTAAGCATGAAAGCTATTGTTCCAAGCCATTTCCAAAGAAAGCAGTTGAATGACATACCATAAAACATATGGGTCTCATTAACTTAAAATATTGCCTGTTTTAAACAGCCTCTTAGCAAATAACCATACTTAAAAATTTAATTCCATTTCGCAACTCATGCTTTTACCGTTTGGGCTACAGTTTATCTTAATGATTATATTACCATCGCTCGTACTTTGTTTTGATGGCCAGGCTGCTGGTGCCAAATCCTTGCGACCTCCTGAAGGAGACTTCTACTTCCAGCTTCAGCATGGCTCAGGAGAGCATCGCTGGAAATAACTTACAAAGTTAGCTTTTTAGGTTGGTTTGGGGTTTTTTTTGTTGTTTTTTTTTTTTTTTTTTAATAGGTCCATTTTCATTCAGGGCCAAACACAGCTCCTTGGCAACAAAATGTAATCAAAGTAACTTGCTTCAAAGTTTAGGCGTTTTCTGTCATAGTGCTGTCTAATGGGCTTCAAACACTGCTTTAAAAAATAAAATAAAAAAACCACAACACAAAAACCTACACACACAATGCAAGTCTGTGTAAGTTTCTGCTGGAGTTTCTCAAAGCCAAGGCAGTCCTTTCTTGCTTTTAATGAAATTCCTTTCTATTTCTTCAGGTATGACTCCCCTTGGACATGGAGGGCATATTTTCTCCTTGAGTTAGGACAGCTTATGACAAATAATGATGAGGAATCAATAGACAGGAGGGAAATATTGGGTGAGAGGCTGAATGAATCTCAGAGATAAATTATTGACCACGGGCATGGCCCTCTCTCCTTTCTCTTATATGTTCGTATTCCATCTCACTAACAACCTGAAAGAAAATCAAATATTTTGTTTGGGGGCTTCACTAATATCAGCAACTTTTACTATCTTAATGGCATTTTTATTGATCTCAGCTTTAATGGGAGCTGTATATATTTGATGTTGGTCATTTAAAGTAGATGTGAGTAATAGACTTTCCCAGTGAGGATCATAAAGCAGCCCCTTGTCTGGCAAGCACAGGAAGCAAATAGAAGACAGCATTTAATCTACTGTTCTGCTGCAGTTATCGGGGCTGAGAGGGGAAAAAAAATAAAATGTAAAGATTGGCTGTGTGCCCCCCCCCCTCGCCCTCCCCGCACGCCGACTCTCGGGCACAGTGGTCATCAGCAAACTAACAACAAAAGGCCATTGGCGCAATGACCTTGGCTGTGGCATCACGCACTGGAGGAAAGAAATGAAGCCATTAGACTGAGGCGGGAGAACAGGTTATAAATCAAGCCATTTCCAATAAGCTGCTGTAATGGTCATCCATCATTGCCAACCACAGCGCACAGCAGACCATGGAGACATTGAAGCTGCTAAAGCTGAGACATAAACAATAATAATCCGGGCTTGATGTTTCAGCCCTTCAGGAAATTTAGGAACATTTGCTTTTCTTTTGTTTGTCAGAGGTGATATTTAAAGCGTAAGATGTAATAAATAGAGGACAGTTGACACATCAGTACAGTTTACAAGCACTGCATTCTGGGTGTGATTAAAGACAGGGAAGGGGGTGGGAGAAGTCGAATGCCAAAAATATCCAGAGCTTCTGTGATCTGCAGTTCGCTTCCCAGCATGATAAATTTAACCTTTAGGTGCATTACACCTAAATTCTTTTCTTTCTAACCTTTAGGTGCATTACACCTAATTTCTTTTCTTTTCTTTGAAAGCACAGGTGAATTTTCACACGTTTTCATACATACTCACATCACCAGGCAGGTTTTCAGGGGTGGAGGCAAAGCGATTAAAATCTGTAATTAGGTAACATGTGGGTAAGTGGAATTAGATATGCATGGACTGTACATTTTAATAACGTTTTATTGATCATTTCTTGTGGCAGAACATTACAGCAGCTGAACTATTTATGGTGAACATTTCAGGGATTAAAAAAAAAATCATATCTGTGTGCAAATAATTTTTTAAAAACCAAACATGCTTCTAAATTTACACCGGGACAAATAATATAGCATAAAAATTATGTATATGACGCTAAATCTTTCACTACAAACAGAAGAAGCGGTTTTTGAGCCCCAGCACATGCAATAAACATCAAGTTTATTCTACCAGGAATTGTCACAATTTACTCTTACGCTACAGAAGAAGCCAGGTTTGCATTGTACACCTTGCAAATCCCTACTTATGCCTAGATGCTTTATTTGTTTGCCACAAGGATGGCTGCTGTTTTATTAGAAGACTGAAATCTATGTATCAATGTATCTTACGTCCTACTTCAGTGTCAGGAAAGACTGTGCTGACGGTCGATGGCATTTTGGGGGAAGAAGCTCAACCGCAGAGCCATGCCAAGAGGCCAACAATACCCACAGCAGTTCTTTCACAGCAGTCCCTTCCCCTCCAAAATATAGGGAGACCCTTTTGTGGCCGTGTATGGGGGCAACATATGGCATGTTTAGTTACTCTGGGTGTCATGCAATCTAGTGAGTGCTATAGGGACGTAACAGCAGCCAGCGACCCATGTACACTGACAGTTTCCACACAGTCTGGATTCATGCCACTCCCTCAGACTTCCACTTCCCTTTCACATCAGTAAAGGCAGATACCTGCCACAGATTCCCCGACAAGCAACTAATATGCTCTTGTAAGGAGGCCTCCTATATAGAATGGGATCACAGCAAATAGAAATATATTCCTATATAAGAAACGTAAGATAGAATTCCACCAAGGGACTCCCACCAAATCGCTGAAGGTGCTACTCCACGTTCCCTGTGAAAACACCTGGACTTGGCATGAAGACATGGGGGGTTCATCCCACTCCCCAACACCAGCTGGGAGGCTCTCAACTCAGACCAGAGCCATCAACGGCAAGAGTCACACATCTCCAGTGAGAAACATGCCCTGCCTACGCGTTCGGGTGCGTCACGTGGGATGACTTGCCCCACAGGGACACCCATCTCTCTCCACTGACTACCACACAAGTTGAGATGACTCATGAGCAAAATCTTCAGCAAGTGAGAGAAGATGGGACGAGCTGGTTCAAGGAGCAAGGAATTCACCAAGGAATTTGGTTGCCTCTTCTCTATCATGGGGCAGTGAATGCGAAGCACAGAACATACGGCAGGTTTCTCCAGCCTTTTGATAGGTGTAGGGCAACACGAAAAAAGACAGGGTGCAACCAACGCGCTGTTTCTGTCCCAAACCCAAATTCCTCCACAAGACCAAGTTCTTCATTGTCAGCAGGGACCACCTCAAATGCTCTCTAGAAACTATGACAAATTTCTCCTGGCCCATTGGCAAAACCTAGGCCTGGTAAGCACCATACTGGCCAGTCCATACGTGAGCAGGGTGGGAAAGACACTTTCCTCTGCCCTTTTCTTCCCCCAGTGCACCGTATGAGGCAGGTCACAATTTTTATCCTTCCACTGTAAACTATAATACCTGGTTTAAAATTATATTACAAGCCATTAATACAAACGGAGGGTTTGGGAGGATTTTATAACCCGCAAGAGATGACACTCATAGCTTATGATGTCATTCAAACCACTTGATAATATACTGTACTAGCTTGCAATATTCCAAAAGCAGCTATTAAACTAAATATAGATGAGGAACATGTTGCTACAACAACACAAAATATTATGACCAGCAGTTCTCAGAAATATATGGTTGCAAACCTGATTTTTATTTATTTGTTTAGTCACTTTTTTTTTTTTCACGTGGGGTAAAAACAACTGCTTCGGTCCTCGGAAGGTGCTTACGCCATGGATTGAATTTAAAATCACCACAGTGAAAAAAAGGACAATCAAATACTGAGGTAATCATAGAAAAAAAAACCCAAACATATATTTGATGTATGTAAACTACAACAGTCCTAGACAGAAATAAATCAGTCATGGCTATTTAAGGTAATTCAGTTGCATTACCTTTCTTTTCATACCAAACTAAAGAGCAATAAAAAGAGAAAATGTAAATACCAGTTCCTACACTTTTGTAAGTCACTATTATCAAAACAGAGTGCTTTAATTATATTTCGAGACTAGGGTATGGGCTGGGTGACAAGATTTACTGGAGGTCAATGTGAGCAATAACCATTTTTCTTCCCAATGAAAAATAATACCATCAACGGGAGTTGTTAAGAACTATTAAAACTGCTGAATTTAAGTGCTTCTGTAGGATACTTAATCAGAGACGTTTGGTCATTCTGGTTCGAGGTAAAGATATAAAACAGTTACCAGAGTCATGATGACGATTTTTATTATTTTATATTATTATTTATATTTAAACCTGCCCTGTTTGCAGCCCTGTATTACAAAGGGTGGGATCAGAGACAAACAAATCCTCCTCCTAAAGGGCGCAATGTTTCAGGGAAACAGCCCGAGAAGGCTGTGCCTCCACACTTTCCTACAAGGACGGTACAGAAAAGTGGAACAAAACCACTTCAAGTGATGTGTCACAAGGAAGGAAGGATCCCTGCCAAGCAGAAGATGACCCCAGTGGAGTCAGACCTCTGATTTACTGGGTCAGTAGAATGAGGGTCCTTTCAGGGCCAGATATAAAGCCCATGGTTGGAGTCAGGAGGACAAATCCCATTTTCAGCAGTGGGCTTTCCAGAAGGTACAGAACCTCAAAACTCCTCCTCAGCCCGAGTCAGACAGGGGATTTCGAGAGCAGCATCTGACCCAGAGTCTCAGACAGGAGTTCTGCCCAGATAAGACAAGAACACAGAGTATTTAGCTGTTCCATAAATCACCAGAGTTTGGTTTCTCGGATTTAGTGTGGAACATAATGAAAACCACCCCCTCAGCTGAACGTGGCAGCCTGACATGAACTGGCCAAAGCAGAGCACTGTGATGCATTTTTTTACAGTTCAGCTGAATATTCTCACTTATAATTAAACTTTTGAACATGTTTTAATACAAATGTAATAGATTGTTTTCTCATGAGCTGCTGTTTAAAGCCTCGTTTATAATAAATATTTATAAGTATTTATAAATAAAATATTAATTGCTTAAAATGACATTTTAATGTGGTGCCACATGTCCAAGGAACACTGGCTTACACGATGTGATCTCAGTTTGGGATTCGTGAACAGGAGGCAGTAACCACAAGCAGTGAGAGTGCTGTGAATAATCCCTACGTCAAGAACCTTCAATATGAGTTAAATAAAAGTAGTAAGGAAAGAGGCTACACCAAGGGACACTATTCCCCTATCTGTAAAGCTACAGAAATGAGTAACAACAGTGATCTGGATGGAGAAATGTACTTAGAGATTCATGGCTTTATAGGTCTATGGCTGGTAGAATCACAAGTCGGGGTTCTGGTGACAACAAGAGAAGAAAGACACCATTTAATCCAAGAGATTAGCTAACACACTGTTTTCTGTTCACGATGGTGCATCCACATCTTGAACAGTTCAGGAATTAGAGTGTGAATACAAGGGGCCCAGCAGTGTGTACTACTGCCTTTCCATCAAGACTGTCCTCAATTTTGTCATGCCAGAGTGGCAGGCACATCCCAACCACAAAGCAGCTGCAGTTTGAGCGGGGTCTGAGCAAAACGCTTGGTGTGTTCCTTGAGAGCAAAAGGAAACTCCAAGTGTTATGACGACTTTGTTTAAATGTGTGTATCATCAGTGGTGTTCTTCAAAAGCACCCACCGTTTGGCTAAACCAGCTTTCTGTGTCACGAGAGCAGACATTCGGTGTTTCAAATGTAGTTACTAATTGAACCCTATAAAATATACCTCTCTATCTAGGAAAAAGCTTCATGTGCAGACAAGCACATCATATCTCAATAGCACTAGTTTTCATCAACAAAATATTCTGGAGAGCCTCACCTTGCTATTTCACCTCTGGGCTGCTCAAAAGAATTAACCCTCTGTACACTGTCTGCCAAAACAAAACCAAAACCACATTTTCATTTCTTTTGTTCCATCTCAGTTGTAAGTGTTCAGCACAGGCTGTATGCTGGCTCTGAAAGAATTACGGCCACACCATGCTCATGACAGCTGGAGGAAAGCACCGTGTTTGGATACAAATGACAAGTGTGGTAAGGTCCACAACGCACCTTCAAAGGGTGCCAGTGTCAATTACCTCCGAGCCTCTCCAACAGCTTCTGACAGGGCAGTGAGAAAGTACCAGATTTAATCTACTTAAAGCTAGACCAGACAAAGCGCTAGAGAATATACTGTATGGGGAGAAAGATCTGCGTCGGCAAGGGCAGGGATGAGATGATCTAACGCAGAAGAACTTTTCTGTCTCTGATTTTTATGATTCTCTGATTTACACGCACGAATGACGGGGCTGAGGAACAAGTGAACACTTCTCTGGATATAACAGACCAATAGCATAATTCGCGATGAAGTTGATCGCACAGAAGGGGAACATACAAACTGAAATAAGGAGACAACAATTAAATAAATAACTGTACTGCTCCTGTTTGAGAATCTGGGGGGCAGGCACCTCTGGAAAGGTTCTTCATCTTGAATTAATCATAGAATCATCACTGAATGTTGTAATTTCGAAGGGACCCACCAGCATGATGGATTCCAACTCCTGTCCCTGCACAG